>NC_142775.1:23260047-23412791 GCF_988280905.1 Pimephales promelas | reverse complement strand
AACCACCCCTTTAAGTACATATCTCAGCAGAACATGTTTTAGCCTGTTGATAGCTCCAGCATTGAAAAAGCTCATCCGGAAGCTCCTTAATACTTGAATCCTTCACACCGGAGCCACAGCTGTGCACTGTCATACTCCCCTGAGTGTCCGCCCACAGCCATCCATGTGTGGGCTGTTCTAGCACATTGAGTCCTATAGGCCTTCTGACTTCTCGCATCAGCTGTTGGAGTGGAGTCAGCTCAAAAGATGTAGGGAAAGCTGATGTTCATTTAGCTTTTTAGGCCAGTCTCAACATGAGCATGATGTGAAAAAATGCAGTGATATGAAATTATTTTGAAGAGGAAACTCTATATTGCTTTATTACTGAAGGAAAATTTCAGTTTTTGAAGTGGTAAAAGGGTTTTCGGTTGTTTGATAGGATTATAACACGATATCCTGCATTTAGGCTTTCAACTTTGAACCTTAAGCCGTCTTGGACACGTTGAAAAAGAATTTGGAATACTTGCCTTGCACTCTCATCTTACTGGCTAATTCACACTCACACATATGCGCACACACACACACATACTGTATGTACACCTCTCCAGACTGAATAAAACATGACCAGATGGCTTTTGTTTCCTGGTGATCTAGAGTATCCTAATCCTTAAATGACTTTAAGTGTTTGTTTATTTGCTCTAAAGAGCTATTTTCCTGAAGGCTTTGAACATTCATTTATAGGTTCACCTTGCTAGGGTTAGTATTACATTTCCATGTGCATTCTGTGTATATATTTGCATACACAAATGGAAACCCCAATACACATCTTAAACTGGGCTATGTATACGAGTATGACTGAACTTTTGAAGAAACTTCTGCATAGTACTGTACATAGTGACTTTTAAACAAACATTGACTCCCACATATTTTTCACAGACCTTTTGTGTCTGTGTGTGGGGTGCAGGGTGAACGCTGTTGTTTTTGTTGTGCATCTGGGGCCCACATTTGAATTTCAAATGGAGGAAGAGCACCTACGTTTAACTTTGAATGGTGAATACAGATACGGCCTACACTGTTTTAACTAAACCTAGACAGTAAATGTTTAAAGCATGTAGATAGTAGTTTCATGGATGAGGTACCGAGTAGGTACAAAATTCACCACCAATTGATCTTGTGAACTTAATTATGCAGAAAAACTGTTGCTTCACCAGCCTTGGATACACATACCTAAATACTATTCTGACATAGTTTTTGTCTATGTTTCTCAATATAAATAAACGTATTATTATTTTTAACAGATTTAACCTTTAGAAGGAATTATAAACTATATCATGACCTTTCATGACCTTTCTCTCCCTCACAGCCTCAACTGCTAAACGAAGGGGCTGGTAACCGCAAATTCAAATGCACAGAGTGTGGAAAAGCCTTCAAATACAAGCATCACTTGAAGGAGCACCTCCGCATTCACAGTGGTAAGTGTTTCATTAAATAAAATGTTTAGAGCCTCTTTTCATGTGCTGGAAAAAGAATGCCAATGTAGTATATAATCTTATTCATATGTTTTCAATTTGCCTAATGGTGATTCAGTGTGGTTTGGATAGGCTAGATAGATGATGAATATTTAAAACCATAATTATATAATTACGCAATAATTATTTGTTATTGTAGGATCCCATCATCCTATCAATCATTCAGTTGAATGATGGAATGGGGAAAAATTTAAATGTCTAAAATATATAAAGGAACATCACTTAATTTTTTGCATTTATGCAATAATAAAAAAATAATACATGTTTTATTTTTTTTGAAGGTGAGAAGCCATATGAGTGCTCCAACTGCAAGAAGCGCTTCTCCCACTCTGGCTCCTACAGCTCCCACATAAGTAGCAAGAAATGCATTGGCCTTATCTCTATTAATGGACGGGTACGCCATGGAGTCAACAGCAAGCCTGGCTCATCACCAAACTCTGCTGCATCCTCCCCTGGCAGTCCTGCCTTAGCTCAGCTCCGTCACAAACTGGAGAATGGCAGGTCCATGAGCTTTCAAGACCCATTTGCCCACCCAGACATCAAGTCTGAGCCCATGGACTTCAATGATCGTCTTATGATCGCATCTCAACAAGAATATGGTGGGTCAGGAACCTTTCTCAATGGCGGTGGCCGTAGTCCTCCAGGGATGCACAGTTCATCTCAGAACCCCCTGCAACATCTAGCCATTGGGTCGGATTCTCATCTATTGGGCTATCCAGCGTTCATCAACAACATGAGTGAGGTTCAGAAGGTTCTTCAGATTGTGGACAACACAGTTTGCCGACAAAAATTGGATGGCAACCCTGAAGAGATATCTAAGCTTAGAACATACATAAAGGCATTAGGCTCCCAGATGGAGGAGCAGAATCGGGTACTAGCCTCCCAGCAAGGCTTCCTTGGCGTTGGACACAACAGTCCCACCAAGACTATCATTGACTACACACTGGAAAAGGTCAATGAAGCCAAAGCATGTCTCCAGAGTTTAACAGAAGACTCTAAGAGGCGAGCGGTGGATATAAAAAAAGAAAGACCAAGCCACGCCATGGATCTTCTATCTGAAGACAAAGCACAGGAGAGGGATGCGCAGTACGCGCCATTCTCTTGTCAGTATTGCAAGGAGACGTTTTCTGGCCCTATTCCATTACATCAACACGAGCGCTATCTCTGCAAGATGAACGAGGAGATCAAGGCTGTCCTCAAACCTAATGATACTGTACCAACCGGCCGCAGGGGACTTATTGGCTCAGAGCAGCATGATGGTGTGATCTCCTCATCTTTTGAGAGGAATCCCACCAGCCCAGTCAACCCCTACAAGGATCACATGACAGTACTGAAAGCCTACTTTGCCATGAACACTGAGCCCAACTCAGAGGAATTGAGGAAGATCTCCATGGCGGTGGGTCTTCCTCAGGAGTTTGTGAAGGATTCGTTTGTGCAATGGAAAGCTCAATCTCACCACAGCTTCTCGAGGAAAAGATCTCCTCCCCTTGAGCGAAGTGGAGAGCTCAACCATGGCTTGAACAGGGAGTCCACTTTTTCCCGGTCACCTATGTCTCTGGGTCAATATGGCGACTCAACGGCGGATATCCAAGCTATCACCAATGGGGATTCAGGGCAGAAGTCGTCCAAACCACATCAGTTTACAGGCATCAGGCAGACCAATGAAAAGCCACTTGACTCTGTGGACCACATAAGGGGTGAGACACCCTCACCTTTGAATCTCTCATCATCATCATCCAAACACTCACATAGCAGTTCGTATACTCCTAACAGCCTCGTCTCTGAGGATGCCCATGGGGAACCTCTGGACTTGTCTTTGCCAAAACAAGTTTACAAGGCAGAACGGAGACCCAAACACAATGGGTTTTCTGTTGACCAGACTAGCAACTCCTCTACACGTGAATCAGGAACAGAGCCTTTAAATTTGGCCCACATCAAGAAGGAGTTCAATGGGCACAATAATTTGGCCAATGAAAATCAGCTGGAGAAAAGCTCAAGCCCCATCTTTAGTATAAACCCCTTCGGTGGTGGGCACATGTACACCTCGCTTCCACCTCACGGAGCATTCCCTCCCCCTACTTTTATGTCTACGGCTCAAGCCAGCATCCCGGGACTCAGGCCTTACCCAGGGTTGGATCCCATGAGTTTCTTACCACCTATGGCTTACACTTACGCAGCAGGGGCAGCCACTTTTGCTGAGATGCAGCAACGGCGGAAATACCAGCGGAAACCAGGCTTCCAGGTAAATCGAATGTTATGGTACTGATTAAAAAAAAAAAAAAAACAATTCCCAGTGTATTCTGTTTTATTTTTGTTTAAATCTTTCAAAAAGTGTGATAAAGCATCTGATTTATTTAAAAGGTAATAAATTAATAAAGAAACTAGTTCAAATGTCAATACATTAAATTATACATCTATATTATTAAAGGTTATTGCTTCCTAAAAGTATGCTGTCTACACCACTGTTTCCTACATTAATTCATACTACATTCTGTACTGAACGAAGAGAACCCTTGTAAAGTCTTCTTAATATCAAGCCATATGTCCCTCTTTTGAGACCTCTTCAGGCGATAAAGGTCTTACACAGGTTACAGAGATAAGCTCTGTCCAGACTTGGGATCAAACATGGGGCAGGGGCTGTCTCCTAGGTGGCAGGTTAGGATTAGGATTTGTGGCAGGTTAGGATTGTGTGAAATGTCTAAAATCTGTTTCTTTTGCAGGGGGAGCTAATGGACAGCACAGGGGACTATCTGTCAGGGCTAGAGGACCTGACAGACAGCGAGTCGCTGCTCGCCCGGAAGAAGATTAAGAAGACTGAAAGTGGTATGTACGCGTGTGACTTGTGCGACAAAACATTCCAGAAGACCAGTTCCCTCCTAAGACACAAATATGAGCACACAGGTATATCACATTTAGACAACTCTTTTTTTTTTACCCTCGTCCACCCCCTCCAAGTAATTCCCTTTGATCACATTGTGTTTTTTTTCCGTTTCTTTCTTTCCTTTCCTTTTTAATTTTTTTATACCTATTTTTTTCTGTCCATTGCCATATTTTTGTTGTACATTTCAAACCCATGACAAAGGTGTAACAGTTTTCTTCCTTTTGACAGGCTCAAAAAAATGTATTTAGCATGTGACAGACAATATTTTTTATCCAGCTAACATTTACGAAAACAATCACCACTTTAAATGGAAGATGCACACACACACACACACACACACACACACACACACACACACAATATCTCGTATTTGTGTTTTGTTCATTGAACCACAAAAAAATATCCCATTGCTTATTGAACATTTGGAACACCAGTCGATATAGAGACACATTGTCAATACAGTTTTCTGGCATACCAACATGGCACAGTGTGCCAGGTGTGTGAAAGCCTGATGTGTGCATGGCATTTCTACAACACAATGTGACCTACCCTCCTGGGGAACTCCTCTCTTTCACACGTTTGCATCATCCTCACTTACATTCTTCGGTCGGAATTCATAGAGAGGAATCTGCCATCTCGTCTATTTTTGAACTTGATGAGGGGAGGTGGGGAAGGGGACCATCTCAAGTATGGCTGCTATGGAAGGTGTTGCAGGCATGCCAGGGCTATTCATGGCCAAGAATATAGTACATCTGTTCATGTGCTTGGAACTGATGGCAAATGTGTGGGTTTTTATGGCAAGTATGTTACTGGTGGAATTAATGAATGCCAAATGGAAAGTGCCTCCTACTTCACTGATTAGAGTAGAATTAATTTCCTAGTTTCTGTAAGTAGACAACGTAATCCAAGCCGGTGAAAGAGGAAGGTGTGCGGGAGGTGAACTGTTTGGTGTTTATATTACACAAGACATCACCAGACAGATGTATGTCTTATCTAAGCATTTTCAATCCCAAGTCATGATGTCATAAACTCCTAGGGATGCTGACTGCCTCACTTTCACCTTGCGTGGCATGGAGTGATAATCACCTGATCTTCTTGGCTGCGTTCAGAACAGTCACAGACAACCTCAGAATAGCACCTCAGGACTGTGGCTTCCCCCTCACCTCCTTGCACTGTTTTTGGTAACATCTAAAATAAAACCCGGTGGGGTTTGTCGCTGTTTGAAATGAAGGGGGTTTTTTTAGTCAGAACTTAACCCAAACTAATCCCAAACAAGAGTTTTCTTTGTGGAATTCATCATGAGGTACAAGTTAGGAAGGAGGGATTTGTGTGGTTTCTTCAAGGATATGTTTCTTACTAAATTGTAATGTTTTACCTTACATTTGACTGTAATGAAAACAATATATTTGATACAAGTTTGTGCATCCTCCAAAGAGAGAATTTTCAAATAGCTTTTTTATAGCTTTTAAGATTTTATGGATGCTTTTATGGATGCTAACCTGTTGGCTCCTCTCTCTTTGTGTCTCTGCAGGAAAGCGGCCTCACCAGTGCCAGATTTGCAAAAAGGCCTTCAAACACAAGCACCACCTCATCGAGCACTCACGTCTACACTCGGGCGAGAAACCCTACCAGTGTGACAAATGTGGCAAGCGCTTTTCCCACTCCGGCTCTTACTCGCAGCACATGAACCACCGATATTCCTACTGCAAACGGGAGGCGGAGGAGCGTGAGGCCGCCAAACAAGATAGCCATGACAATGGCGGACCCCTGGAGCCCACAGAGCTCCTAATGCGTCAGGCTTACCTTCAAGGCCTCGGGCCCCTGGGTTTTTCGGATCCAGAGGACCAGATGGAGGACATCACACGAGAAAACACCATCTTGAGAGATGGCACTGAGGGTCGGGCCAGGGAGGCAGAGGAGGCGTATCCGGAAGTGACTGACAGGCAAGAGACAGAGTTGGTGGAGGAAGAGGAAATGGAGGTAGAGGGGCGGAGATTTGAAACTCAGAGCCCTGAAGGGACAGCAAAAGATGAGAAAGAGAGAAAAGTAATGGGAGGGACAGAGGACGAGAGCTCGGAAGAGGGGAAATTAGCGAGCAAAAGAAATCCTGACTGCGAGAATGAGGATGCTGATTAACTACTGCATTTCGGAATAAGCTTCTTGTTTTCTTTTTCCCTCAAGCTTGCATCGTGCCCTTCTTCCGCCCCTTTTGGAGGGACTTTGAGCCAGATTCATTTGTACCACACTGCCACGTCTTGGTTATCTGAACGTGCGCCTGAGGCTTGCACTCAATGAAATAAAGAGTGGAACTTCATAATCAGGCATCAGAAACTAAGATGGAACATGAAGGAATCCATATTATGCAAAAATACAAGTGATAACGATTGTCAGAATAAAATTTAAAGAGAGTTTTTTTTTAAATGTACAGAGGTTTCAGCCAGAAAGCTGTGTGGTGCTGATTTCCATATAACTCCTGTGTTTCATTGTGGTCGTAGCACAAGCCTGGAAATTGCACTCTGAAAAAAAAAAAAGCATTAGAAAAAAGTAAAAACAAAAAACAAAAATAAAATGAACAAAAAACACTTAGGTAAAAAAGCATTGCCTATATGTACTTATACTGCGCTTGAAGACGCAGTAGTGTGTAAGTGTTATATTTCGTCTATCACTTACTGTGATACCCTTGGTTTTACCTTTCTTTTCCTGACCAGCTATTCAAGTTTTGGCATCTCACCATGGCTTTTTAGGAAGCGACTTTAAATAAATAATATCTACATGATTCTTAAACGTACAAAGTCTTAAAGTTGGCCAGGGGTGGATGGAAAGAGTCTGGGTAACTGTAATGACGGAGGCTCATTGTATGAGGTGACGTCAGAACCCCTGTGTTGTTTTTTTTTTCGTTCGAGAAAAGCCTTATATGCAAACCCTTTCACCTGTGTTTTCTGCAAGTGCCATCCTTGTACAGTATAAAGCGAAGTTAACTAGTGTTCTCTTTGCACCTGCTTTAGTATTAAATGAAATATTTCACCTTGTCATTTGAAATACCTACGTCAGTATTAGTATTAGACTGCAGTTGTTTAGTTTACATATTGTTTGTGCAATTTTCTGTATTTTTTTAAGATCATCTGTCAGTATTATCTTGGTTTGTTTTGTTTCGTTCAATACAAAGTTCATTTTTATTTTAAACTACCATTTTATTTATGTGACTCATTTTATATTTCCTAATTATATTTATTTCATACTGTAGTGTACAGTATTATAGTTCCTTGATATAGATATATTTTAGTAAATAAGGATCCTTACAAGTGGAGCAAATTTTACGTAAAGAGAGCATTTATTGTATCTGGAGCGATTGCTGTGAATTGCTCTTACTACACTTACCTGATGAAGGAGAATCTACAATTTGGGAACTTTTGATACAATATTGTGAAAACACTGTATTTTTGACTGAAAGGAAAAAAAATTCCACTTTATTCATCTTATTTGTTTTTCCTTTTTCCCTTTTTTAGCTAAAGAATGAGGGGGGAGGGGGGATGTGGTTGTTGGGATTCTTTGAAATGTCTGTTGAAGTATAATTTAATTTTTAATTTGTAATTTTTCTTGAAAATGACCTTGCTCGAATAAATGTAGCCCAATTTAATTTTGAAAGCCTGTGTAACATCTCACTTAACGACTCACTTAAATTTCCTCACAAATTGTCAGATGTCGACACATTCAATTTATCGGGGTGGCAGTGGCTCAGTGGTTCGTTAGGTTAACTACAAACCTGAAGGTTGGTTCCATGAGCAAGACACCTAACCCCAGGTGCTCCCGATGAGCTGGATGGTGCCTTGTATGGCTGACACCACAGTCGGTGTATGTATAAATGGTGCTTTGGTGGCCATTGGGTCTGTGAAAGCGCTATATAAATGCAGTCCATTTACCATTACTTTAAATACTAAATAACCATTCCCATATAGCCAAGAAAAAAATGTGTTCAAATAGTTGGCAATTTAGTATCTTTGATATAATGTGTGTGTGTGTGTGTGTGTGTGAGAGAGAGAGCATGTACGTGTGCCTTATTGTGCAAGTAATAAGGAGTGTCATCAATATTATAAATCACCTCCATAAATTGGAGAAAAAAGATCAGACTTTAATATTCCTCCATATCATTTTCTGTGCTATCATTTAATTAATTACTGGAACCTTTACCTTTTGATGTGGATTACACATAGCAATATAATCCACCTTATCAAAGTCCCTCACAGTATGATAGCCTTCTATTAGTCTCTTTGAAGTTGAATGATGTTGGGTTGCGCTAAATTAACATCAGCTGCAGGCTGCCAAACTGGCTGTGAAGACTCAATGTTGGAACTCTATGGAGTTCCATTAACCATGACCTTGCTAATTTTCTCAACTCACATACTCATCTCAAGTTTAATTTTCAAGGAACTATTCAAGACACTTTTCTCCCTGCAGGGATGTACAGTCCATTTCATTTTAGAAGCTAAGGTTACTGTATAAATTGCCCTACCAAATTGAACCGCATAGTACATAAGCTGCAATTTTTTATTTTTTTTTTATTTTTTTGCAAAACAAATTTTCTCTGCTGTCCAATTTTTGATGGGGTAACTAAATAAATGCATCATGCATGAGTGGTAAAACCACTTAAATGTGTATATGTTCTGACACTGAATGGTGATATTTGGGATACTTTATATGAAATAATATGCTAAATAATATGCTAATTATAACAGAAGTGTATTACAAGTGTAATGATCTGGTCTGAGACTGTACCTGTAGTTGTTCTTTTCATGTGGTTTTCCGTTCAGGTGATTATCTAAAGGGGCTGTTGTAAGCCTCTGCATTAAACACACATAAATAAATAAAATGCCCAAGACATTTATGACAGTTATTGAAATATCAGTCACTCATTAAAGCTGACTACTGACAATGACTATTGAGACAAGCTATAGCCTATGCAAGTACAGTAAAACCTGGCAAAACCATACATATATATATATATATATATATATATATATATATATATATATATATATATATATATATATATATATATATATATATATATTAATGGTTATGTTGGGGTACATCAAAATTTAAAAATCTAAATCTAAAACAATCAAAACATGAAATAAAACTAAAGTATATGCACCTCGGCAATTAAATATGAAAAAAAATAAAAATGTCCCTTCAACATTTACCATTATAATTGCAGTTTTCACCAAAAATGACATATTTACTACTGTAAAACTGTGGTAACTGTAAAACATGAATAAATCAATCAATAAAAGGCTAGATGCTTTTACGTTGTTTGAATGATGGACAGATAAGTTTGTGTGAGATCAGATTTGGGCAAAATTTAGGCAAAGTACACTGACAAAATATTAAGAAGAGGGGTTTCAGATAAAATGTAGGGCAAATAAATTACTGTCCTTTAAATATCAGAAGATATTAATATTTATTAAATGCTGTCTGTCATTTTGAAGAAAAAAAATCAGTTTGAGTTTCCATAGGCTAACTGCTGTCATAAAAAAGGCAAATGAGGTTTTATAAGGATTCTAGCAGGACCAAGCTGGTCAATTTATTATAGCCCACACTGATCTAGATGATGGATTAGCTGGACTACCAGCTGGTGGGACAGAGATCAACATTGATTGTAGACCTTCATCAAGCTGGTTAGGGTTAGACCACCTTGCAAAAAAACAAACCAGCATGTTCCAAAACGAAGCTGATATGACATGGGATTTCCAGCAAAACAAAGGTATTTTGACAAAATTCTAACTTTGTCGCTTTAAAACAAATTGTGTTATATTATAAATGATATTATGTATCATATCTTGCACGTCCCACATCTGCATAGTTCATACTAGCACATTTATGACGCCTGCAAAGTAAACGACTTCACGGGACACAGCGCTGGAAGAACGTAGACACGCATAGTGACGTCATGACGTAAACAAGCGCCGCGTTTCCTATCAGGAAGAGGTAAGACTGAATTAAACACGCGAATGTTTGCAGATTTCAGCCTCCTTTACTGGTTTAAAACCAACGAGTGCTTATCAGCTTGCTTGACTAAAGACGGAAACGAGTATGCGGTTGTGCAGTTATAGAGATATGTGTCTTAGTGTTTGTTGTCTTCTAAATAAATGTTAAAGTTAACTTGTTCTCATTGTTGTGATGTGAATTAATGTAATAAAAACGCTATCGTTTGTACACAACATTCCCGTGTACAGTGGCTCAAAATATATTTGAAGGCTGTGTTTGATGTCTTTGCATTAGATCACATATCAAAGTAAGTGTTTTTAAAGCACCCTTTTCAAGCATTTCGTACAAAGGAGAGTGCTTGGTTTGAAATAATTAAACTATACAGAATTGACTTTATGCACAGCTGCACTACTTCCTGAACTTAAGCCAGCTCCTTGTTTCCTGTCTCCCATTATTGGATAAATTGATTAATCCAGCCAGGTATGCCTGACCTCAGTAGTCACGGCAACAATAATCAGACACACCTGAATTAATCAAGTTCGGCCAATAAGGAAGTAGTGCAGCTGTGCATAAAGCCAATTCAAAATAATAATATAAATAGAGACTCTTTGCTTGTCACTCGTTAATAAAACATGTTTAGTTAATTTGATTAACTAGGCTACACATGGCAGTTCATGACACTGACCTATGTGAACATAATAATCTCTAAACTGATTAAAAGTTGGTTGAAAGACAAACGTGAAGATAGTTTTTTTTTTGCTGGCGTTGCCAGAATTTCATGCATATTATATAGATGCCATTTGGTTTGACATTTTACTGTCATTGCACTGAAATTAACATGTGGCTTAAGCTTCCAACTCCTTAACATGAAAATGTTCTAAAACGGCAGTCAGCTTTCAGACTTAAACAAGAGACAACAATTTTATGAAATATCACTTCATGAATATCATATTGTATTATTAATCAGTGGTCACTGAGATGCTATGATAGTGGACACATGCAATACATGCAGATAAACGAGAGTTAACAAAATCTGATACATTCAGATATAATAGTTGTGATTTTATTTATTTAGATTGTCAATATGGTACTGAATATGATCATCCTTTACTCTAAATGCTGCGATATGATGCAGAGTAGTTTCTTTAGATCATCATTTGCATGGTTTCAGCTGGTCCAGCTGTGTTTTGCTTGAAATGAGTCAGCATGAGAAATGAAGAATGTAGCCTCGAAAGAAAGCCTGTCTCAAAGTTGGCCTTGAGGTTTTTGTTACCTAGCTTAATATACATTGTTTAATTCCTATTGTCATATTGAAAAGAGAAAAGGGATTTAAATGAACTTTTTAAGCTTTCACAGACTATTACAAATAACCCAGAATTTACCTGCTCTGTTCCATAATTTTGGAAGACAACTGTAGGCAGAAATGTGTGCCTTTATGATACTATTTTGTTTTGTCTGTTTTGCTTAATTCAGTCACTGAGATTTCCAGGCAATTTCTCTTCGCTGTGGAGTTTGCTTGTTATGACCCATACATGAAGGAGAAACTGCATTACACTTTAAACAGGAAACATTTTTTTTTTGTTTTTTTTTTTTTTTACCCACAAATGGAAATACATAGACATGGAAAGCTAATTAGAAATGTAGGGACTTTTGTTAAAATCTGTTGCTACATTTACTCAATTCCAGTAAATTGTATCGATGAGGAATTAGATTTTACTGCCCTAAATTTTCATTCTGAGTAATGACAAAAAGAGAAAAACTCTTTTGAAATAACGTCATCCACACATCCAGTACACAGTTTTGCCTGTTTGAGGTTACTTTGCCACAAAACGTTCATAATTTTCTCCGCTTTTATGTATTTATTTTAATTTAATTTTGGTCACATCTTTTTAGTTTAAACAAGGCTGTTTGACCTTTATTTGATCAACTTCATGCCTTCCATGTCTGTGATAGAGGGCATTTTCTGTTATCTTATCACATCTTTAACAGTAATAGACACAATTTTCTTCTACTAGACATGAAATGAGCCTTCTGAAGGAAAATTTCTTTCAGACGACCTGTGAATCAAATGTGTTTGGCTTTTGTATTATTAAAAGCCTGGTCTAATTCAGAATGCTGTTGTCTGTCACCTAATTGTCACCCATAAATGATAAAGAATCAGGTTAAACTCTTCAATTCTCGGCACATGATTACCATGCCTGCCGTTTCACCGCTTCATCTCTGTCAGCCGGGTGTGCAGTGATTAGCATGTAAGTGCTAGCATGTAATTACAGAGCAGCTTCTTTTCCTTTAATGATTACCGTTAACACAAAGCCTCTGACGAGGTGAATGAGGACACGGCTCACTCTATTAAAAGACAGAACAGACACTTGGATGGTCTAAAAATTTAATTCGTGGAAAATGTGAACTTCCTCTCGCTTTTCTAACGTGAGATCAAAGGCATTTATGAATAGGCTAGTACTTTGTGCCCTCTGTGCGTGTGGTGAACCTTCTGAAAGTGCCAATGTCAGTCTGAGCACTTCGAATTAAAAGGTTTCAGGAACAAATGACTATCATTTTACAAGGCTTAATAGTGTTTTAGTTGATTGGGATGCCACTCAGTTCAGCAGAGACTGCCTGGAAGTTGAAGAGGTTGTGTTGGCAACATTCATTAGACCAGTTTGTTAAACAATATCATTGCAGAAAAGCTTTTTTGACAGTTATTTCATGCTGCTTGAGCTGATGAAATTGTATTCCTCATATCCATTGACATTGGAAATGGTAGTTGGATAGTTAGAAAAAAAAATAGTTAATTAGCTTTTCTTTTATTCGATGTGGTTTTTAACAAATGTTAGGATATGTAATGTTAAAGTTTTCACATCTTAGGCAGTGTAGTCATAGCCAAAGTGTTTACAAGGTTAAAATATTGCTCAAATATGAAGTCATCTGAATGCAAGCTATGGAGACGGCCCATTGTCTGTGCAGATGCACAGTGAACTTTGAAAGAGCTTCACTGTTTGTTTGCCCACTCATCTGTGACCCATATTTTTTCCCTCTGTGTTTCGCTTTTTTTTAATTTGAGCGACCAACTTATGAAAACATGGCGCGTTGATATGTGTCTAGTACTGCAGCTCTCTTATTGTGAAATTTATTACATGCTAATATGTTGTGAGTTGACTTTTTTTAACTTTCAGAATGAGCACCTCAGTGGTACATGGGTCAAATAAGAGTGTTTGCAATAAAGCAAGAGAAAAATCTCTAGTTTCAAACACATGCAGGTTCATTCCTTTGCCTTATACCTTTATTAAAGTAAAGGAGCAAGGCAAAGGAGTATCTTACAAGAATTATTATTAATGTTATGTTTTAGGAAAATTATTTTTCATGTACTTTTTAATGCGTGTTGGCATGACCTGAGTTTGCCAAGTCAACAAAAGTTTTTCGATTATGAATAATATGCAGTAAAGCAGTTTTGTTAATAATAATAATAATACTTGTCATTATAATAATCAGTAAATACATATTTATTTTGATCATGAATAAATAATGAATATATAAATAATTAAAATATGCAAAACAAGTGCTACCCAATTTTTTTTTGTGTGAATAATTCAATTCTTGAGGTTGTTTTTCCTTATGATGTCAGGACAGTTTAATCACCCATTTTTGACTTTATGCTTACAATCAAATGAATTGGATTTAATTAATAGATTTTGGAAAAGATGAGCATCATGTCATTGACCCATCTGCTGCGTACATCATTTTAGACCAGTTTATTTAGTTTGGATACAATCCTGATGCAGCACAGTCAAGGCTCGTCCTCATGTTGTTCCTTGTATCGCTCAAGTCTAATTTCAAGTGATCAGCCATGGCTTTGGTCTGCTGTGTGGGAGTACATAATCGGATGTTTCATTCTGGCTGAATTAGCCCTCCAGAAAGACCACATCACTTTAAGGCCTCCTCCTGCCCTGTCAGAGTCCATCGCGGGTGATGACGCAAACACACATACACACACACATTCACACACGCATACACACTTAAGACATGGATGGCTAGAGGCTGTTAAAATGAGGTGTTGAGAGTTGGCTCACACGCTCCAATGCGCCATGTTTCTGGGTGCTTGTCACTGGGCAGTGCCATCCTATCCGCCCCCCTGTACTGGCACTTATTGGTGCCATTGGTAGAGTCACTTTTACTGATGGGTTTAATCGTCAGGATTGGTACTGGCGCTTAATATGACGTCTTCGTGCACTGCCCCTGCGGATGTATCAGCTGCATCCCAGTTTTTTTTTTTCTGTACTCTGAGGCAGAATCTCTCTAATGCTGTCTCTTCTCCAGTATTTTGAGAGCCAAAGGAAATTCTGTATTTTATCTGGAATAAGGCAGTGTAGATAATGACCTGTCTCCTCGGTTTTTCCACAAGAAAGAAGGAAGGATTTTTTTTATGGTTAATTCTGTAGGTGGACAGACATATGGGTAAAACAGCCACCTTCAATATTAGTTTTGATTAATATAATCATGCTTCTTATAAATATCAGTAATATGCTGTATAAACAGTTCAATGTATACCAATTTATTCTGCTCTTGTTTTCATGCTTTTATTTTTCACATGGTCATGACTTGACAAAAGGTTAGTAGCCAGTTATTTATAGTAGTCTTAGGCATGTAAATGCAATATTTCAAGCCGCAATCAAAGGATTTTTGACTAATTCAATAGAAATTGAATACCCTCTCTGGTGTTGTTATGGCGTCTGATTGATTTGCTGGAGTTTACGCTTACACAGGCGAGCCTTTTGAATGCAGCAATGACTCAGCATCCATCGACAGTCATGATGGTGCTGCTTTTGGTTGTGAGGCAGAGCACTGCGGGGTTTCCCTTTCACATGTACCGTGTGGGGGTCTGAACGCGACAACATTAACCCCTCACTTTCCTCTCCATCTTGAGGTTGAATGCTTTTCACGCCTTACCTGTGTAAAATGGAGGCTCTGAGGTAAAATGGTAGGTACATCATCACTGTGTAAGAAAATCCCACTCTGTATCCGAGCGATTGGAAAACCCCAGCCTTTCAAGTTAGATGTTTAAACCTAGCCTACTTAAGTTGTTATATTTCCAGTTCCATGTTGCAAAGTTTTGATTGGTTTTTACAGTTATGCTTGGTATGAAGTGCTTAGCTCAGCAGTGTTTATCACATGGGTGTTTATTGTTTAGACTGTTAAAGAAAGTATGGTCAAAGTACCACAAGTTACCACTTAAATTTGTACGAACAAGTTAATGTCATTTTTGAAGTTAAACTTGAGTGTTGTCTGAGAGTGTCAGCTTGCCTGTTTAAATTGTTCATTTTCAGGAAGTCATTTTGAAACAGTAGCTTCTCGAGCTACAAGCTTAAAAATTAGCAACAACTAGCTAAAAGTATTTAAAAAGTAGTTAGCTATTACAAGTTGCTAACTACATTAGCCGTGTCGTTTGTTTCCACAAATTAGCTGTTTTTATCGGCCACATTAAAAAGGGAGATCTGAATGAATGACTCACTCACATTAAAAAAAAAAAAAAACCTTTATTGTAAACTTAGCGATAGCAGCATTTATCTAAATACTGACATTGAAAAAAAAAGAAACAAACAAACAAACAAAAAACGGTGTGTAGGTAGGAACGTGGATAACAGAATTGTTTTTTTTTTTTTTCCTATGTCCATTGAACCAATTTACTTAAATTAATCAAACTTCTTGTTGCTACTTGAGGAATAACTTTTGGTTATGGCCTTAGTGCATTCGGTAGTACATCTATTTATTTGATGCTACATGCTTCTTGTTGGAGAAAGTAGCTTTTCCTGGAAAACTTACACTATTAAAAAAAAATAGAGGTTGTCTTGTCATCTTATTGAAAAAGTGATTTAAATTAGTAATGTCGCTTTAAATTAAGCTGTCAAAACAACATAATCAAATTGTCAGGTACATTTCCAAATTATCAGCTGAAGGTTTTTTTTTTTTTTTTTTTTTTTTTTTTTTGCTGCATAACTTATTATGCACTCCAGTTATGACTTAACCGTGACACATATATGAAATTCTAGGTGAATCGGAAAGTACTGTACGTGGGCGAATTTTGCCAGTGCAATTATTATTAACACCCTCTCCAATACATGGTTATTAATCATAGGTTATTAAAATATTATTTTCGCAATGATTGTTGTTTACGGCGTTCTTTTTTATGTGAGTCATTGAAATGTGATGTGTTTAGTATTCTTGTTTCTAGATGTTTCTAGTAATCTGATTATTTTTTTTTTCCCTGTTCTTTTGAACCCAACAGTAATAGTGTGCATTCACAATAAACATCAGGTTTGGTTGGGCCTGTATCCATGAGTGCGCTCTTGCTGGAGGCGTTCTATGGCGGTTCCCACAAACAGCTGGTCGATCTTCTCAAGCAAAGTGTTGAAGACTGTGTAAGCTTCACTCTACCTGCGAAGAAATGGCACTGGAGGGCCAGAACTTCTGCTTTGTACTTCATGCAAGCAGTTCCAGCAAGTTCCACGTACAGGTCAGCAGAGGTCATCAGTATGGTTGTGTTCCTTAAAGTAATTTTATTGTTTTTCTTTTAAAGAGATAAATATGTAAATATACTGACACAAAAATATTTGGAAAGTTTTAGACATTCTTATTATTAATTATTTCAATGCATTAGATAAAGAATGTTAAGGCAAGTGTCATCTGCAAATAAATCGTCATGTACACCATTTCAGACATTTGCATGACCTTAAATGTTGTCAGGTTAAGTATAATCGGTGTACAATGCACTTACTGACTTACTCAGTTCTACTGTACTCATCCTCCAAGTCTCATACTTTAAAGCCACCTAGTTGTGGTTTCTTATTTACTGCAAAGCATGGCTGAGGATATTGTAGCTATACAGCTAATAGAACTTAGCAAATATTTTAGATGCCCACATATACCAAATACTTTTTTTTTAATTTAAAATCCTGTCTGAATCTAACACATTTCTGCCTTTCCTGCACAACCTCTCCATAAAAATATGGATCAGATTTGAATATACAATGCTTCTACATTTTATCCTAAGATTTTTACCAACTAATGCTAATTTTCTCTGCGATGCAGGTGTAAATTCATCACATTTTTTAAGCTTTTTCCTTCTTAAATCACAGATATGGCTATCTAGCAATTGTCATCTTTTTTTTTTTTTTAAATGTCTACTAACACATCACAGTAGCTTTGTGTAATAACACCAGTGTAATGTGGTTTGACATTTTTACACGTAATACTAGGATGTTCTTTAAAGTCAAAAACAAACTTTATCAAAGTTAAAGGTGTCCCTGGTACATGTGGGTACACATCACTATACAAGCAGATTATTTAGCTGATTAGTTGTATTGCAAGAAAATAACCAACACTGAGATAAATGTAAGGAGTGTAATTATAGCTACTTGTTTTATTTTATTCCCTAAAACCACTAATGCCATGTAATAAGTGAGTAGGAATGAGTACGAAAAATAGAATAAATGTTCATAATTAGTCTCATTACAAACGACTCTCATTACAATTGTAGTAAAATTCGTAATCGTCAAATATGCAGATGTGGAAATAAGGATATGCAGGGTGTTTAAAGATTTGATTGGGCCAGCCCAGTGTCAATCAAGAAAAGAACCAATGGGCCGTCATCTATATGCTTCATGGGCCGTTCTGTGAGAAGAAGAAAAAAATCTACGCTGACTTTTTTTGTCCAATGCATTAGATCCCAGCACTGCCAATTAAGCAAAACAAAACTAAACAAATGGGCCACATGTTTTATGGGCCGTTTTTTTATTTCTTTTTTTTTAAGTATGATATGTATTATGGTGTGTTCTATTATAGCCAACGAACCGACTCGGACCTGGGATTTGACATCACGTCCACACTTCAAGCGTTCTATTATGTTTTGCGTGTCCGAGTCGGAGAAAAAAAAAATGGATGCCACCCGGAAAGCTGTTATAATGGTAGCACTGGCCGAGTACCAGGCACTTACATTAAAAAAATATATACTACACCTTATCAAAACGCAACATTAGTAATTGCACTCACAACCGATTCCCATACCTACAGGGGACGCAGTAATACGAGTGATTATAATTGTCATTTAAAATACCAAAGCGGTTCAAAAACAATGAAAAATAATTCATTCTTACAAGTCACAGGGTGCAGCCATCTTGAATTCTGAAACGGAATTCTTCCTCGGTGTCCTCACGGTTGTCCGACATCCGAGAGGTGAAATCTGAGGAAAGCTATGCAACGTCTGTTGTCCGATTCGGATCTCCGAGACGGGATGAATAATAGAACGCACCATTACCCCACCGGGAAAGTGCCCGGTCTGGTCACACGTCATCAGAGAAGAGGAGACAAGATAAGATAAGAGACGAGATGTCGTTGCAAGAGGGAGGGGAAGTTATTTTGATTAAAGATTACAAGGTGCACAGATAAATCATTTTTTATAGATACGACAAAAGAATTGTTGATTGTTGAATTCAATTTATTTAATTAACATGTGTTCATCTAATTGTTTAGTGTTTTTTAAATTCATGCTCCTTCAAAATATAGCTAATGTTCATTTATACAACTGTGTAGAATATAACATAAATCTAGATTAATGAACTTGAAGTGTTTTTCATTGTTAGGTTATGATACCTAAAGTAATTCATTAAGTAATGCTAAGTAATCAAAACTCATTGTAAAATGTTACCAGAATCAGGTTATTTTCAGTTTACGATAATATTTTAAAATGTGTGCCTTCACCTAAAGTGCACTATGGGGAGATTATACACTTTGAACTCTCCGAAGATTTGGTTCAAATAGAGTTTCTAAAACTTCATAAACAAGGACACAAACACATTTAGAGAATAGGATCCGATGGGGACTTTCTTGCTTCCTTTTAAGGGACGGAGAAACCGCAGGTGGGTGGGGGAAGCCCTGAGCATTCTTTCAGCTGCAATCTCATCTTGCTGCACTCAAAGTTAAGCAAAAGGAAAAACATACGTTTCATTCTTAAAGTCAAGTATCAAATATGCACAGTCAGAACCCTTCATGTGTCAACTGGACGCGCTTTCAAAACTTGTATCAATTGTCAGGCCCTCATGGCATTTTGTGAAAATATTTGAATGTGGTCCATTTCATTGAATTGTGATTGTCAAAATGGTTCATCTCTTCTCATGCTTGCAAAACCAAGTAATGAAGAAGTACTAAAGATACAGTAACAATTTTTTACAAGGTCCCATTAGTTAACATTAGTTAATGCATTAACTAACATCAACTAGCAATGAGCAATACATTTGTTACAGAATTTTGGTACAGTAATCTGCGTTAACATTATTGCTTATTGTTAGTTCATGTCAGCTCTGGTCCATTAAACAGTATTAACAGGCACAACTTTTGATTTGAATAATCTATTAGAAAATGTTGAAATTAGTATTTCTCATTGTTAGTTCATTTCAGCCATGTAGTAAACTAACGTCAACATATGAAACCTTATCGTAAAATGTTACCAAAACTACAGTGCGCCAAGAGCAACGCTTGCTTTTCCAGATTGGCACCTTTGATAATGCAGTTCCACAAACCTGACTCAGCACAGAGCAGCTTGCCCACCCACTGTTTCTCTTATCTTACAGGTTCTCACAAAGCCAAAATGTCTGGTTTTGTTACGGTTAATAGTTTGCGCTGGAAAAAGTCAGTGGGCGACAGTTACGGTAACGCCAAAGTTTGATGAAAGCCAACAATGGGTCCTGTGTAGGATTGTTTACACACCTTGGATGAAGTTCATATCTATCGAGTACATTCATTCGAGATTTAAAGTTCTTTCCACTGAAATAGATGAGTCAGATTTAGCTTTTGGCTTTTGGTGGGCCCATCGCTCATTAGGGTTTATACGACCAATGCCGTTTGCCTACTTGCCTACTTGCCTCATCAACCACATCAACCGGTCTGACCTAAAAAGTTGCATTAAACTCAAGTGTCTGTCCTCACCTCCAGTTCAAAGGGAAGCAGAGTAAACCTTCCTGTTTTATTATTACTGGACGCACTCCACTTGACAATTTCGAGAGGAAAAAGGAAAGCAAGACTAAAAATAGTAACTTCCATCATCTGGTTTGATTTCAGAGTTGTGTGCAAGCAAGGATTTGGGAGGTGCCGTTCGGCGCTCGTCCTGATGGAGTTGAGGAATGGAGACGTAATCCTGCCGCACAGTTACGAGGGCGCAGGGTGGTTGAAGGTCCCCCTTTCACGCTGATCTTAAAGCAGTGTGATTGGTTTTTCGTATAGTTAAGATTAGGAATTGGTTAGGGGGAGCTGGTTGTAGATTAGCATAAAAGGGACTCTTCTGACAGCGACAGAGTCACGGTCGCGAGGCCGCGGGCTCCCCACATCAAAGAGACTGGCGAGCGGGCTGGAGGGTTAGACTGACAGGCGGTGGGGGCTTAGAAGAGGGGGCTGGGTTCATTTAGGGAGACCAGAACTGAACTTCAAAGCCCTTGTCCCATGGCTCTTAGCACATACAAGGGTAAAATTTTCAATGGTCCCCTACTTGTGTATATAACATCTTAAAGCAGTGTTCATTAACCTCAATAATGTTTCTTTCAGCAGAGTGTGCAAAGATTGTCCTCTTGTGTTTCAAATGATGCTTTTTCTTTTCTTTTGCAGATCTATGATTTCATTTTTTACTCTGAGACCTCTGCTGCGGGCGTTTTTTATACATTTTTGCATTTCAAAAAGTAAACTTCTGAATGTTAGTTATATTAACTTTACTACTGTTACAAAAAAGTAAGAAAGTACTTTAATTCTATAGCCTGACTTCGTCATACTCGTATTCTAGTCAGAATGTGAGTCTGATACTGAGTCTGTTGTCAGCAGAACTCAACTGCACGCACGCTGGAAGTTGTAGTAAAATAATGAGTGTTGCTTCTTTTACTTGGTCCTCCATGAGTGCGACCAATGGAGAAACCACAATGACCACAGGGTTTTCATTGCGTCCCATCTTCTTAGCGTCCATCAGAGCCAGCTGATAAAATAAACTTTTGCCGAATCCCATAGGAAGGACGGCAAACACATCTTTCAGATCGACAAATGCCTTGATTGCAGTTCTCTGTTCATCTTTTAAAATGAATGTGCTGTTGATTTCTTTTACAACAGAAGCGATAGTGGAATCTATACATCTCATTTCTGCAGCTGCAGTCATCTTTGAGGGAAACCAGTTCAACCCAATCGCTCTTTGACGTAACTGCAGATCGTCTGTCCATCATCGTATAAAGCCCGCCCTGGCAATCTGATTGTCCCGACTAATTCTGAACCGATCATAATTACTCCTCAATCGAGTCCAGACCGAACTTCGCGACCAAAAAATGTTGTGGACGAGGTTCGGGCTGGCATCCAGGCTACTTTTATTTAGCCAATACACACTAAATTGTTCAAACGTGCCGTACATTGTAGGCTACATTTTTGCAATTTTAACCTCACAGTGTGCCATTATATCACACATGATCACTGCATAGGCTACTGACTGTTTAGAATCATTTTTTATCTTATTGTTTTATTGCAATTTTTTACATGATTAGCAAATCAATTTTCTAGTTGCATTTGGGGATAGGGGACTTTTCCCCCCACATTACAACAGGCCTTTGTGTTCAGAACAATTTTTGTTACAATGAGGATCAATGCTTAGACCTATCATAGAGCATTGATGTTCATGGCAGACAGCAAATTAATGGTTCCTTCTTTAATCTTTTTTTTTTCTTCTTTCTCTGTCTCGCAGAGTTTTGTTCACAAGCTCCGTCCTCAATCTTGCTGAGCTTGTAGCCCTGCGGCCTGATCTCGCTCATCTTAAGAAGGTCCTCTACTTCCATGAGAACCAGCTGGTATATCCAGTCCGAAAGAGACAAGAAAGAGACTTCCAATATGGTTACAACCAGATCCTCTCATGGTAAGAGCAGAGTCTGGTGAACTTTACAAAAGTACCTGATGAAGAAAAACATAACTTTTTATGGTTACCAGACATTTCTAATGTGCTGGATATTACACATGCTGGATTTAAAATAAATAATCATAGCACACAGTATGCAATTTATATTTCATCATTAGTTTGTACTGTAGAAAAAAAAAAGGAATATGCAAATTTTTGCAGAACTAAAATACATTAGTTTAAGGGAAATGGAAATGCTGTGAGTTACTTTAAATTGTAGTAATAATGCACATAGTGTGCATTGATGGCTAAATATAATTTAGAGTTGTATGGCAGAGTATATGCCCTTTTTTAATTCATCGCTAATAATATCAATGGTTGAATCGCTAATATCAATGGTTGAACTAGAAATCTGGTCACCATTACGTATATTAGTATGTCAGTATAGTCTTTTAATAAGAAGTACCATTTCTGTTCCAGATTGGCTTTTTATTCACTAGAGAGACAGTGTGTCTGAGACAGAATAGTTTATCATGCGCGTTACTTGGCATGATGTGGTTGGTTAATTATTGGATCGTATAATGGCGCTCTAATTCTTAAGAACTCAATGTATTAAAGCCTAATATCATAATCAATCTTGATGCTTGAAAGAAGGGTTTTAAGAGCTCTAATTGGAATACATTGTGATTGTTGTCTGTCAGAGTATCATGTCAATAATTCAAAGGCCCTTTGCTTGCTCAACTTTATTAACGTGGCAGAACAGTGACACAAAAAAGAGCTCGGCTCCTCTAATTCACTCTCTAATTGAGTGCAATGCCGTGATTGATTCTGGCAATTGGGGTGTGCCATTTAAAAACATGGTTTGTTTGTGTCTGTGGATTCTAATCAACATGTATTAGATATTTTAAGTGACTAGTTACTATAGATGTCTGCTAAGCACGGCTTTCCATATAAGAGTAAAGTTCGCTTTTCAAAGCGTATGTTGTTTTCAATAACGCTCATTTTCGAGAATTAATTAAGGAGCGGAGAAATATTGTGACATTTTGTGGCTTGCTTTGTCAGTGTTTATCTTCCTCCATCATCTGAAATGAAAATGTTTTCCCAGCCTGGTCGCGGATGTGGTGGCGTTCAACTCCTCGTTCAACATGGAGTCCTTCCTCTCCTCTATCTCCACCTTCATGAAGACCATGCCCGACCATCGACCCAAAGATCTGGACCGGCTCATCCGACCCAAGTGCCGTGTCTTCCACTTCCCGATTCGCTTTCCTGATGTCACAAGGTCTGTTCTTTATATCCCTCACCACAGCCTTCTAGGGATCACTCCTCCACTGATTAAAAAATGTGCTAGCAAGTTCACTCTTAATCCGCCCCCAAAAGCTGATCGTGTATGCAAGCGTGGTTAATGGCGAGTGGGCAAAGTTGTGTAAGAAAGTGATTAAAATAGACAGCTTTAATATCCTGTGTGGATCACTTGACACGCTCCGGCTACAGATACGTGCTTGTGCTTGGGCGCACATGCATGGACATACACAACATGCCCACTGGGACAGAAAGTGATTTCTTTGTGTTCTAGTCTGTTTGACTGTAGATGGTGTAGAAATTTGTGTTTGATTTTTGTGTGGCTGAGCGACCGCAGTAAAATAATTAGTGAGGATTTTTACTTGGGGCATTTCATCTGCATTGAATGGCAGGTTATTAAAATTCACCATTTTTCTAAAAAACATTTTCAGAAACCTTTTGGCTCATGTGGACGCAAGCAACTGTAGTGAACTGACTATTCATGCATGTATCCATTAATTATATATTGCTTTTAGTTGGTTATCATGACTTAAAATGCATATTTATTTGGTATTTAAAATAGTCTTGCATTTTGAGATTGCTTGATTAGAGGAAATAGCTAGGAAGAAGCAAATATTTAAAATGCGTGATGTCCTTGCGTAATCACTGGTCCCTGAATTGATTTATACTGTTATTTAGGGTCTCTGAGCACACTGCTCTTTTCCCCTCCCCTACAGCTTTAAAATCTCACTGTTCTGCGTACTTCGTTTTAGACTTAGAGTCTAGATTGGCTTCAGAATTTGCTTCCCGAACTGTCGTCTTCGATCAACAATCATGGGTGTGTTTTTTTTTTTCCAAAGCATTGTCAAGAATAAGTCGGTTAGAAGCAACTCCTGCTTCTTGTTAGATTCCTAATGAACAGCAAGCAGGACCTGAAACGAGTGGAACAATATTGTAAATTCATTTTGATTCAAGGCATTCTTGGGCTGGATTATGTGTGCTGTTTTAAAGATTAAAGAGGCTGTAAGCATGTAGTGCATACCATTTCACATTTTCCCTTAGCTGTATCGCAGTCTTTTTTTCAATCTGATGTGCATGTCGCTAATAAATTAGAATTGTGTGAAAAGTTGCGGATTGGTTGCAAACATTTTCAGTAGGTTTTAATAATAAAAAACATACATTTCTAAAGAGTCCAGTTTGTGTTCATTCAATTAAAATTTGAGGATTGAGTTCTGTATAATATGTTAAATGTGTGTATGTATGTATGTATGTATGCATATACTGTGTGTATATATATATATATATATATATATATATATATATATATATATATATACATACATACAGTATATCAGTTATAAAATAAATATATTACTAGAATATATTACTATATAAAATATAATTAGATATTTAAATCATAAATAAAATATTATATACTGTATGTACACTCACAAACACCCAATATTATAAAAGCGTAATATTTATTTGAATCTGAATCTCATTCTATACGTCTTAGCTCAGCATAAAAATGCCATGTCATATATTTTTATTACATCTTTCTGTTTTATATGTTTGCAGCCCATTACTTTTCTGCCTTCTCTTTGTTCTTTCATTCTGTATATCTAAAATGTTTATCTTCAGGTCTGAGCGAGGCATGTTTTCCATTATCTTTTTGATGCATTTTGATGCATTAGTCAGTTCTTTGTTGACAAAATCAAGATTTTTAATGCACACTTAAAAGAAATATCCAGCCGCTTTGTGTTTTCAAGTTTGTTTTTTGTGATTTAGAAGAGCCAGACCACTGAGGTCACGTTTCAGTGTTTGTCATCACTAAAACAGCTGTGTATGCTTTGCTGTATTTCTTTTTTAAATGCACCTATATTGATAACATAGCTCTCCCTTTTTGTTACGGAAAATACTTTTGTGTTTTATATATGCAAACGAAATGAAAATTACTGTATTGATGGAAACAGTGTGAGTGGAAATAGCGAAAAGCTGAGTCACTTTTGTACGCGATATTTTTAGTCTTTCCTTTATTTTATTTACTAACGATTCACAATCCAATTTGACCGGATGCTAAATATATCTTGACTATAAAAATTTGTTTTTAAGCACAGACACTCCTCCTTTATGTGTTAATTCACAAAATTAAATAAACAATAATATGGTATTACCTCAGTTTTGTTTGAAATAAATAAAATATCAGAAATTCTGTTGAGCACAGCTTGGTGAGCACTTTTTTTTTGCTCTTATCTGATTTGCACCATTCTTTTAATAAATCAGGCAATACATATTATAGGGTCAGGGTATAATTCAAATTTAGTATGGTTTGGATCTGTGATGTCAGCAATAGATCTACTGTACATACTAACAGTTCATTGCATGCGTTTCACATAAACGTAGCTGTCCAGGCAGAGTGTATCTATCGACAGAACCATACATTAGTGGTCTGTTTTACACGTTGTTATAGATGCCTCGTCAGATTTGAGATTGACCAGTGCAAGTTATAGGATTACAGTTAGAATTTTGTTTTGTTTTTTACTGAGAAATGTTATACCTCTAATAGCATGTACAAATAAAGAGCGCTGTCAGTGTTGTTTGTATGTCTACTTGTTTACTATACTGTTTGTGTTTTGTTTCTATGAGGGGATGGATGTGCCCCAATGCTTGGTTGGATGACAAATTTTCTCTGTGTGTAAAATGTGGGTTAAGATGACATTAGTAATGTTGGTCCACACTAGTGTGTGTGTATTTTTGCAAAAGTGTGTGTGTCCGTATCATGGCTAAGAGACGCTGTAAGTAAGCTGACACTGATGACGCAGGGCTCTCGCCTACAGTGTTTCTCAGCTCATTTTCAGATGGTAATTCGCCCCTTCCAAAGCAAACTCACAGAGTGTAAGGAAACGATTATATGCATGGCCGGCCATCCGTCAACATGCCCTGGGTTCTTTTCTCAGCAACCAACTTTGTCCAATCCTTTTAAAAAATTTAAAATATTCCCAGAGACAAACAAGAGAAGAAACAGAGTATTTGATTTGAAATATCTCACAGGTGGGCTCCTGTTGGTCCCTTGTTTGTGTGATGCATATTTCTTATTTATTTCATTCTTTTGTTCTTTTTCTGTCAAAAGAAACAAAAAAAAAAGAAGTAAAATTTTGATAATTATGAAAATATTGGCTCTACTGTCATATACCATATCCTCAAAAGATGCTGTTTAAACAAAAGAAACACTGAAAGATGACAAGAATACTGATGTAAAACGTACGATATAGTCGCGAGAGGACAGCCCACAAAGGTTAGTATGAGGAAACTCCCTTTAAAGAAAATAAAGTACACAGGGTTAGCCCACAGTCACCATCCCCATTTAGTGGAGAAAGATGGAGAAAAATAAACAAGGTAAAAGTAACCTCAGAAAGAAAACATCTTTTGTAATATCTCATTGAATGTAGTAATCCAAAGAAATCTCTACTTTAAAGGCTTCTATTCCCTCGCAGTGTCCTTTGGATCAACTTCATCAGACCTCACTTATTAATTGGCTTTTTGCGTTTAGCCGTAATTCAATCGCGATTGACCCTAGTGAGCAGGAGCCCAGCTGAGCGGGGCCATACCACATCATCAATCACTGAAATCCACAACGCTGGTGGCCGCTATTAAAGGCCAGTCTTTGTATTAAAACACAACAGCCCAACTGGGTATGTTTGCATAAAGTCACATGACAATCAGGTGTCTTTTCAAGAGTTTCAGCCCCAAGGAGCCGCCACATCACAAAGACACTCCTGGAAGGACTCGAATGCAATGCTGCTCTGATTTCCATTGTTCTCCACTCTGGCAGAAGAGTGAATTTGGTTTCCATAGCACTTAACTGGCATCAGATGTTTGCAGAAAGTTCCACGCACCCGATCGGAATGCTAAGATTGATGGCCAGCGCTGTATTGATCCCAATGCTGTGATCTAAAACAATGACAGTTCCTCCTAATACGGGGACCACAGTGCTATCAAGCTCATTGAGGGGAAAATCCATCACAGGAATCTCTCGCATTGTCAGGAGGACCAGGTTTTCATTAGCCCATTTAACTCAGTACAGATAACTGAAGCTACTTTTCAAAGTTGGTGGGGAAAAGAGGGTATTTGGCTGCTTTTTAAAAAGCAGTTCAAAGGCATGGATGTGACTCTCTGTAAGGCGGCCTGCCGCCAATGACTGACTGGCGGAGCGATTCTGTTACTGAAGCAGATGGCAGGATATCCTGCTGTAGAGATTGTCTCAGAACGGTTCAAAGGGAACAGCGCAGTGGAAATTATGCGCCTTGGTCCCATATCGAAGTAATAAAGTCGCATCAAAGACGCCGATTACCTTGTTACATAAACCAGTGCCACGGCTTCATAGTTGTGTGGGTTACATTATTTAATTGAAGCGAGCGGTGGTGTGTTTTTGTAGAAATGTGTGTATGACATTGAGTTGTCGAGTTGTCCCTGGGTGGCTTGGGAAACCATTCCAATGTATTGGAAAATTTGCAAGCATGTTTTGTAAATACGCATATCTAAAAGCTGCTTTTGAGATAAAGCTGCGATGGATCTGCTGATGTTGAACCTCTGCTAATCCTGCTTTTCGAACTTGCTCAGGTCCCCGTGGAGGCCTTGATTATCACTGTACTCACTTGGAGTCGGTAGCCACCAGCGGTCAGAAACTCATCACTTGGCACCCGAGCTCCAAATCCTCATGCGCCTTGCTACTCATCCTGTTGCACTCTCTTTTTTGATTGCTCTTAAGCCTTAATGTGGGCAGGATGGGGTGATGAGGAGATGGGCTTTCTTAATCAAATCGCTGAGCGTTTAATCTTGTCGGTGAAACATCTGGCGGGCACCTTTTTTCATTTGTTTCTTTGACATCGGATTCCACCACCTCGTGCTTTGAGGACATTTTCAAAAGGGATCTCTAGCCTTGTGGAACGGAGACTCTTCAGTATGTGCCCTGTGAAAATAATCCAATGGTAAAGCCCAAAGGTATGGCATGCGTCTGATCTCCAGATCACGTGTGCCAGGAACGAACCACAATTGAGTCCATATGGTGCTTTCAAGTGCTAGGAGCGAACCGTGATAAATAGGAATGAATCAAGAATAAAGCCCCTGGCTTCAGAGATTTGTCCCAAACAGCTGGCTTGTGGCCATAGGTTTTGCCATGATGTAATCAGGACATGCAGGTATTTGTAAAACACAAGTCAAAATGTGTCATCTTTGATTGTTTGCTCTTAGGGAATGTTTGCTCTTTGCTCTTAGCTTGCTCTTTGCTCCTATACATTTTCTAGTCTCAGACCTCAAAAGACCTCAGGCCATTTTAGAAACCTAACCAAAGTGTATTTATAATGTTTATATTTTAATAATAATTAAAAAATGAACAGTGAATCGAATAGCTCTCAGATGCTGAATACACTGGATCACGAGCTGCTCAGGTGCTGGGCTTCGCTTTAAAACACACAGCGCATCAGACTATAAAGTTATTTGATTAGTTTACAGCACTAAACTATATAATTATCAGGCATCCCCATTTATTTTCTTAAAATTTTACATTTGATGTAATTAATTATTAGCTTTTCATCAAATTGCCAATCCTCTTGCAGTTCCCTCAAAAAAATTGATTCCGAACCTGTGTTTAAGCTTTCTAGTTTGAAGTGACTGCCACATGTATATCTTGCTAACAGCCTTGTGTTGTGAAAAGACTGAAGTTAGATTCAGTTGGTCACTTTCTTTTCCACAGTGCCCAGCAAGGGCTTAAAAATGTCTTTCGGAGTTTAACTGTTGTCTTGAAAACAAATACTTGAGTTCTCGTTTCGATACAGAGGAGACGTTTTCATCCTGCTTACACCTGCTCAGCTTGTTAACAAAAAGAAGAGATCATGTAAGCAAAGTACAGACAGACAGTGAAACATTGCTCATGTTCCGTGTGTAACTTGAACAGAACTGGGCATTTTTGCTTTGTCTGTCACTGCCTTTACACTAATTGTTATAACTTTCATTTTAAACTAATTTCAATCCACTATCTTCCATTAAGCAAACACATATCTCTGTTTAGAATAAAACAATACTTCCATTGCCGCTGTTAACATCTAACAACTAATGAACAGCTATGTGCTAGTAAGGGACTGAGATGTGTAGGTTTTGTTTGAAGTGATCATGCTGTTATTCGTCTGTTTCACATGACAGATGTCATAGAAAGGGCAGATTTTGACACAACTGCACAAGCCATGTCAGATTTGGTAAGCCATATGTACATTACATAATACGGAGAGTCTGTCATTGCTAACGCATTCCATAACCCGATGCAATCATATCCGTCATCTGCGTTAAATGGAAAATGGGGCAAGTCTGTAGTGTCGCTGGAAACCTCTAGTAGCCTTCTGTTTGGTAGCCTTCTGTTTGGTTACCTCCTGTGACCTACTTTAGCTGTACTGCATGTCAGTCTTTGTCATAAAAATTTGGAGTCCTCATCCCAACGTCCTCAGAGGTATGATATTTTCATTCTCAGTGTCACGTAGAGTAGACTAAAGTCCAGGATGTGTGCCGCAGTTGGGACAGGAACTTTGGCGTTTGACTATGAGGTCAGTTGGTAATAATGAATGTAGATGTTAATGTGCAGTAATGACCTTCTCTGTCCACATCTCAGAGGCTCTCTTCAGGTCTCCTGTGCCCATCATACCAGACCTCTGTCAAGCCACCCTACAGGGCACCACTGATGAGACTAATGCTGGCCACGGTGCTTTCAAAATGACACACTTGGCCGCATTAAACCTTTGCGTGATTGTTCGCTTTCGCTCAGTGGGCAGAGAGTGTTATAGGGATGTTTCAGGTTTAATAAGTTAAGCTAAATTGACAGTGTGTCTATTTGGGCATGATGTCTGTTACCACCAAAAATAATTTTGACTTTTTTTTTTTAATTTTGACTTTTTAAAAAAGAAAACATCATGGTTGCAGCATCATAAATAGGGTTGATCGCATATAGTTTTATAGCCACAAAACCTGAATAATTTCTTTTGTTAAGATATGCTGTAAAAACAATGTAAATTTACAATTAGCAAATTAATACAATTTAAAATAACTGTTTTCTGTTTGAATATATTTTATTTATTCCTCTGATGGCATGCTGCATTTTCAGCATCATTACTCAAGTCTATATTCATTTAATGCTTAAGAACATTTCTTATTATCATCAATGGCATCGGTGGTCGTTTTTGATCATTTTAATGCATCCTTGCTGAATAAAAACATTAATTTCTTCTTTTTCAAAAATGAATGTTTACATTTGTGTAAATTGATAGGGAATATTTCAATTTCAATGCAAGTAAAGCCAGTTATCAAAGTAACTAAAGCTGTTGTACTTTTTTGCTGTCATTGTTTTGGCTGTACAACAGCTCTAAAATAAAGTCATTGTCTCTCAGTTCATACATGTAAGTGCTTTAACAAAAATATTTGGATTTTTATACCCCGTGGGCCATGTGTTCTTTGATTCTTTGTTCTGTGATTGTAAGTGCCTCATTATCATCATAACATTTTTATCATTCTTTTTTTATTTTATTTTGGTATTAATCAACATTATGCTACAATTGAGCTTAACTTGTAATGAACCCAGTTACTTTTAGCTGTCCTGAGTCACCCAGAAGAACTGCCCGAACTGCCGGAGAAAGTTCTCGTGCACGTAGCTCTCTCCGCTTCTAAGCCGTCACAACGGCCAACCTCAAGATCAATGGAATTTTTCATTAGCCTGGGAAAAAGAGACCGCTTGTGATTATTGCCAATAAAGGAAATTAGATGAAATGATTTTTGACTTTGATTTTCTTTCCTCCCTCTTTTCCCCCAACCATCCTTTCACATTTAATCAAACGCAAGGTAAAAGTCATCTCTGAAATTGCGCCTGATTTATAAATAAGCTAATTGGTGGCATTCTCCCTCTCCTGTCAGTGGACACGGCTGTGTTTTTATTGCCTAGTCAAAACCTCCTCGTGTAATTTTCAAAATGGCCCTCGAAATGAAATTTTCCTCCCAGCTTGCAAGGCAGCTCCATCCCTCATACCTTGCCACAACCACCTTGTTGTCATCTCTTTAGTGCAGCTTTATGTAGCCCGGCTCTCCTGTCCACATCTGTTAGTTTATTCATCCATTGAAACTCTTCCCTGGCACTTTTATCAATGGCTAATCTAATGGAGGTGAACTGTTGAGTGACTGCTCTCATTGATACTCTGTCTTTCTCAGGGGCGTTGGGAGAATAATAATGACACCGTTTCATATTTGGATGGCCATTGATCGCTGCTGAATGCATATTTAGTGAGATGGAAAGGGGATTAGAGCATTGCATCTGAAACGACAACTTTAAAGGAGCTAGTGAATGCTTTGTGGACATTTATTCTGTGGCTTTAACAGCTTTCTTTGAAGGTTCTTCTATTCAGACCACAATTTACTTATCTGTATTTGACTAAAGCTTCCAGATCTTGATTTCATCTAAATGAACAAATACACGATTGTGTCCTGTACCCGGAAACGCTTTCAACACAGTTGAAAAGATAATGAACCAATGAGAAAAAGGGAAATAAAGTGCTGCTTTCTCTTCTCGTATAATTGTCTCTGACCAGTACACAACTAACTTGGAAAAAGTGGGCGGTAGAAATACACCCAACATTGTGGTGAGTCGAGGCAGCCATCTGCATGTAACTCAGAGAGAAACTCTCTTTACACTCGACTGCCTTTACAGCCCCTTTTGTTTTGAAGTCGATGAGTTCTCCAGCACTTGGAAGAATCCACATATATTATAAACATATTGTGGGAAGTCGTGCTAAAGTAGTTTGTCATGTTGTATTGCTGCCCTCCACCACAGAGACTTTGGCTCACTAAAATACATATATAAGTGCCACTTAGGACATCCTCTTTATTCAAGCCAATTTAATGAACTTAAACTTATTTTATTTATTTTTCCTTCCCAAATATGCCTTGTTGCAGAGTGACGATGTTAAATCGCGTTAAAAGGAAAGATCATCTACTGTAATTGTAATGGACGCTTTCATCAGCAGACACATGTTTGCTGTTAGTGATCTGCTCATAACCTTTGGAAGATTATGTTGCATCATGAATATCTTGAATGGCTTTTGTAAATGTTTTGGACTCATTCAATCTGGACTAAAGGTATAGTGTCATATACAGTATCTGTCATTTCATAAAGCGGTACAAGGTTGTTTCTTTTTGGATTTTAACATTGCCTTCGGTTTTGCTCCACTGCAAAAAATAATAGAGCATCAGTAAGCATGGGGGAATCTCGCTCTCAAGCAGCTAATTGGCTCGCGTCCATCACACAACCTACAATTAGGACTCGTGGTGCCATGGAGGCAGCGCATGGGCTGTGCAGTCGCAGAGAACGGGGAAAGTGCTTTCTGCATTTTATGGATTGCTTTTGGCAGAGAATTACGTGAAAATGTGACTTGTTTTAACTTCTTTAACTTGTAATAATCATCGTGGTTGCAGAATATATCAGTCCGGCTGTGCGCTTGACATATTTTAAGGCCGGGGAGAGAGAAATGCCACATGAGGGCCTTTTTTTTTTTTTTTTTTTTTTAAATGTGGTTTTAGTTACCTTCTTTGTTTATTTTGCTCAAACATGTAATGTTCTGACTGGTGTAGCATATGAATTATTTGCTCCTTATGTTGTTTTTCATTATAGAAATGCAGTGAACGTTTGAGAAAAACATGTTTGAATCAGGAATGTGTTTACAGTCATAGTGTGTGTTTTTTTTCTTTCTTCTTTTTTAAATAGTTTTTTTTTTTTCATAGTTTCTCTAATGTTTTATAGGACTTTTCCTCTTTCGTCCTCAGATTCCTTCCTGCTCACAAACGTCTCAGGCATTCAGTGCGGTGTGATGATATCCACGCTCAGGCTGCTCAAAGCCGCGGTCAAACCGCAGGTCCAAGGTAACACTGTAGCACTGAAGGCTGTTTGTGCATTAACATGACTAAGACTTAATTCTTGAGGAAATGATGTGGGCCTAACTAATGACCTTATAATAAACTCGTCTCCAGCAGTTGTCCTGACCTCACGATAGACTCTGAGTTACCTGAGAAGATTCTCTATGTGGCGGGGCCACATCAGTCCTTGAAGCCCACGAGTGTCACACCCCATCAGGAGCTGTTGGAGAATCAGCCAGTGTCATGCACTGATGATGATGATGATGATGATGTTGAGAGAGGGAAACTTCGGCCACTCCACATAGTCTGGCCACATCGTTGGTAAGACGTTCATGAGAATATTAGAAAGATTTATTCATCAAGAGCTTATTCAACATGCAACTATTTATATAAATTTGAATTTAACAAAATACATTCAATATTTCACTTATTATTTTTTAACACTACCTGACTGATTATTTAGAATTATAATGACAATGGATTGTAAAAAAAAAATGTTTCTTAAACTTTGGGCACTTTTTATCTTGTGGACTTGCTTGCAAAATATGCATAATTTAGTAAAACAAACACTCTTACATCATTTGTGTTTGATAAGGTTATATGGTTAAATCACAATTCAAACAAAATAAAATGGATGAATATTAGTCTAGTCAAGGCTAATTTCATATCTAGCATTTGTTGTATACTTAAATACACACAATTCGTATATATTTGAAACTTTTGACAATTTAATAAAATGCATTTTCACATGCATTCACTATTTTTGGTTGTAATCATAGTTTAAAATGTAATAATATGTATTTCACGATCTCCTGTCTGAGGCAAGGGTACAACAATAAAATGTTAGGCATAAGGCATTTGATAAGTAGATTAAATAAATAACAACAACAGTATAGCATTCGTTTAAAAGAAAATCATGTTGTCAAAAAAATCAACCATGGTACATGAAAGTGCTGACACCCTTATTTCATAGAATTGTGGAAACTGCAGAGTTGAAAAATTCTAGAAGATTGTTGAGCATTTTCATGTTGAAATAATAGCTTTTAGCTTTCACTGTTCCCACTAAACAAAGAAGTCGCATAGAAATATAATGCGAAGACCTTGTTTCTCAGCAGACTTCAAACACGTGCGACATAAAAGTGCCTCAACATTAACCTGCATACAACTACCATTCTGTGAGTTATTTGCTTTGGATTGTGCTGGGAATTGTTTGACAGTACGGCAGAGGCATGGAAAATGGATAACATGCTTGTTTTGGTACAACATGCATAGATAGACCACTGGTTCTAAGCATGTAATGTGTCCCCTCCGACCCCCTCGATGGTTGTGTAATATATTTCAGCATTATCTCATTGTTTTCAAGATAAGTCTTGGCATTAGAATATTATCAGTGCCATCGGTGTTTGATTCCTTTTAATTTTTTTGTTTAAAGTTTGTATGAACAGAACCTCAATTGCAGAAAAACGACAACAGAAGGGAACGTCTGTGCCATTGAGTTTTGTTCGCAGGGACTGATGGGGGAGGGATGAGAAAATATTTTATTGCCCGCAGGATTGCTTTGTGGTTTTTGTTGAAGTTTAAATATCTTCCACTCCCCATATTTTAGACCTCTTCTTGGCATGAGTGAAAACCAAACAGCATTGTATCTCTACCTCATCTGCCATGGGCTGAGAAGAAAAAAAAAAAGAAACTGTTGCTCAAGCCACATATTTCTCCCATGACTCTTTGCTCATCTCTTGGCAGTGATGATATGTTTCCTTACCAAAAAACACCCATAAATCAGATTAACAACCGAAAAGACCACCGGTGTCGAAGTTTGATGCTGGCACAGGGATTTTGCAATGTTTGTTTGTGTTATGTATCTGTCATTCACCTACTCTTGTATCAGTAACAAAAGAGTTCATTGTGTAATCTCTTCAAAACTGAGCAAAACACAGATGGATTAGCGCTGTTAACATCCGTGCCTCGTAAACGTTGGCTTTGGTCCGAGTTAAATTGGAATTACACAGGGCGAGAGCTGCTGGAAAATAAGAAGGGGCTTGGATTATCTTTGACAGTGTGTCCCATTTCATCCTTTTTCCAGCCTCTCTTTTTGTCATCATCACTGGTTGCAGATTGTTAATCTCCATGTGGCCTGGATAGGTCTTCATCCGTTGGATTACAGGACTGTCTTATTGCAGGCGCTGACTGGGGCGTATGGTCAGAGAGGGCAGCTGTTTGCAGGTGCATGTGATGAGGGCTTAGATTTGCTTCTGAAAAAAAGCCCATTTACCTAAGAGGGTAACCTTGTTTTTCACGGTGACCAAAATAAATAAATAAACTGCAGTAAAGCACTAATGTATACCATCGTCACATGGGCTTTCCCTCCGCCGGACCTTTGCATTTTAGGCGATCACTCTCTGCTGGCAATTATGCAATGTTTTTTTTTTTTCCTTTTCTTCTGTGGCCTGTCTTGAACGCCAGACGTATTTGTGTATCTCGCGTTCTTCGCAGACTGTGCAGCGGGCACTAATGACCAAGTAAAAAAGACACGGGCACTGACTCATCACCACACTGTGCTGGCATGGATCGTGGCTGGTTCCACAATTCCTCCTGCGCCCTGCTCACCGCCAGAGCCGTTCTGCAGAGACCCCCATTAGATGGCGCTTGGAAAGACATGATATGTTGGAGTTTTGAAAACGGCACAAAGGATTTAAAGCCGACTCGCGAGCGAAGGCAGAATTCCAGACGATATTTGACTTTTGATGTTTGCACACAATTAAAACTAATGATTCAGAGTCACGTAAAAGTAGAGAAGTGGAAAAGAAATCATTTACTGAGAGTAAACATACTATCAAAAGACGTCAGCACATACATTTTCACAGGCATTCGTGTATAGTTACCCCCTTATTAGCACCCCGCTGTGAACCCCTCCCTGTGGAGGAACAGTGAGAACTATCGACACGGTCATGGTTTGTTTTGTCTTGTTTCACCGGAGTCTTTGCTTCCGCTATTTTCAGCTGACCCTAATCAATCCCCAGATAACTGAATCCTGGGCTTTCAAGAGCCCCATTAATTAGCCCTTTCGCTTCCTTCTGATTTGAATCCTTTAACGTCATGCTTTTGCAGTAAATAGAGTTTGAATTTTAAAACATGCACCTCATGGGTGCGACTTAAAGGGGAATATTTAATCATAGCTGTCTAAATGAGAGGATCATATTCTTTTAAGTGGTACCGGATGACTGCTAATGAGGATTCGCCAGGTCCCTGCAGAACCCTTTTTTTCTATTTGTTTTATTTGGTTTCTGTATCATTGCACTCTAAGGTCAAAGGGCAAGGGAAAAAAAATCCTATTTTAATTTTGGGAAGTAACACACACACATTTACACTATAAAAGTTTTGGGCCAGTAACATTTTGTTGTTGTTGAAGGAAATTATTTAGCAAGGGTGCATTAAATTGATCAAAAGTTACAAAAAAATAAGTGTGTGTGTGTGCGTGTGTGGTGTTTGTAAACCCTACGTAAAGGGATAAAATGTACCAACAAAGATGGCAATATTCAAAGTCCCTGTGGGGGCATTTTTTTGGTCCCCATGACAGCTTTTTCAAGTTTTCTGTGATGAGTTGGTTAAGGGGATAGATTATACAGTTTGTAAAGTATAAAAATCATTGTCTTAAGCCCCCATAACAAAATAAAAATAAAATAAATTTGTGTGTGTAATTAATTATTTAATTGAATTTTATAATAATATCAAAATATACAATATGTAAGTATTTATTATGAATACCGCTTAGAAAGTAAGAGCAATATTGATTGATTTTTGCATTGTTTGTCCATACTTGCAGTATAATCTCCACCTCAAACTTTATTTGGGTCATCCATATTTGCCACCTATCATCAACATCTGCATTTAAAAATGTCCCTTAAGTGTAGCTCGTTGACAGTTTCTAATAATTAATCGCTAATATGCGTGCGATGTACGTTTAGTAATCTGCCCAGACCAGACGTCACAGGCCAGCAGCAGCCGCAAGTGCATTTTAGTGAACTTGTGTTTGTGCGGGTCTACACTCTTCCAGTTTTAGTGCGAGAGGCACGTTGAGCCCCAGCAATCCCTGCATAACATAACTGACATATTAATTAACCCTCCGCTATGCTGTCAGTAGGAAATAAAGCATCATGGCCCTCATGAAGGCTGTTTTAGTTACTAGACTGACAGGCCGGGTAATAGGCATCCCTGCAGTCGCCATGTCACCTCCCCGCAGGTCAACCAGTCTTAGTCCGGAGGAGGTAGCAATCACATCCACAATGTAGCGAATCAAAGAGGCTGCAAAATTAATGAGGGAATCAACGTCAAGCCAAGAGGGAAAAGGCAACAAAAAAGAACCGGAAATGAGAGGAAATAAGCCCTCACTAATACCTCATCTAAGGAGATTCCACCCAAGTGGGAGGTGTCTTTTGTCAAAGCGCTTCTGCCCCGGTAATTGTTTTTGACCTTCAACGTCGTCATTTTTGTGAAGAGAGCTCTTTGCCAGATAGTATACCGAACGACAGTGCTGACGAGCTCAGAGATTTGTCAAAGCCTCTTTTGTGCAACATGTATGAGCTCTGTAAGGCCCTTGTTCGGTAACGTACCTCTGCTTTATCAAGAGGATGAGCCGCATGGATCACCATTCCACTCTCAGGGTTTTGAAAAGACTTCAAGCCAGTGAGAAGGATTTCAAACCAGTACACCGAGGGTTGTATTCGGAGAGAAGCTTCTTCGTCAGATGTGCTTTCTGTATGTTTGGCCACATTCGTTTTTTTGATTGCATAATGAAACAGGGGCTTGCTAGCCTGATTCGTCATACTCAGATTCTGAGTCTGATTCTGCTCCATTGGGCATGTGTCAACCGAACCAGGAAAGAAAATGCATCTGCACTCAATTGGATAGACCTACAACTAATCAGAGCAACGTAGTAAGTGACGTATGTTGAATCCCATCGGAAGGGCGGCAAAAACATCTTTCCGATCGGCAAATGACTTGATCGCGGTGCTCTGTTCCTCTTTTAAAATGAATGTGCTGTCTACATCTTCGGCAACAGATGCGATGGCTGAATCTACACATCTCAATTCTCCAGCGGCAGCCATTCTTTGTTGTAAACTAGGGGTGTAACGGTACATGTATTCATATTGAACCGTTTCGGTTCGAGGCTTCCGGTTCGGTACGCATACAAACCGAACGATTGCTTGGACCATTTTTCTTGCCGGCAAAATTCGTGCTGACGCGGCCAACACAACGTTGCGCAACATCCAAATGGCAAGGGTAATGAAAGCAGAACGAAACTGCGCTCCTCGTTATGTGCTTTACGGATCGTTTATCAGTTCGGACCAGCAACATCTGTGCAGCGCGAGCCGATCTCGATTAAGCAACACTTTTACCACACCGCGCTAAGAGATCCGGTAAAGAAAACATTTGAATTCGCCACTGAGGTAATAACATCACTGCGAGATCTAGTGAGATGCATTCACATTTCTCCGTTATTAACCGTAGATCTCTATTCGATCAAACAGCGCTGTCATGGAAACCAGGAGAAACATTGTGCCGTGAATGAACTAGTACTTTACGTCCACAGACCAGCAACATTCACCATGGATTTAATATAGTAACACTAACTGTAACCAGTTTGGCTGGAATGGTGAAATGCTTTCAAGTACTTCACACATCTTTTTCCAGCACTTCAAAATTCAAATATTATATAAATAAATATATATTTAAATGTTATTTTTAATGTGATGACCAAAACATTATTTGTTCATCTTTCAAAGATGACCCCTATTTATAAACCTGAAAGTTTCAAGATCTAGGAAAACTCACACTTATTTAAAAATATTTTTTCTTTAAACAAATAGGAAATTTCTCTGGCATTTCTTTCTTTTTGCTGTATCGAAAACGTACCGAACCGTGACTTTAAAACGACTTTTAAAACCCCTATTGTAAACGAATTCAACCCAACCCAACGGATAAAGTCCGGCCTGACAATTTGATTGGTCCAAACAGCTTTGGTTCGGGCATGCTTGCTCCACAACGGATCAAGTCCAGACCGAACTTCCCGACCTCAAATGTTGTGGGTGGGGCTAAGTTCGGATGGCATCCAGGTTAGGGGCTCGCAGTGGAGCGGTCCGAAGTGCACTTCGGAAGTAATTACGTGAGAAAGACTTATTGAAAATTGAAATAGCATTTAATAAAAAATATTCTTTGAAGTACTCCTCATTAATCTTCTCAGAACCTGTAAAGTGTGACTTGAAAGGCACACTTTAGACTTCAGAGTGAACTATTTTTGAGGTAATGAAACGTTGCCAGTGATCGCTGTGAAGCTGCTCACCAGATCTCTTGGCTGAGTTCAGAACTTTAATGGAAGCACACCAGCAATCAACGTCCTGGCTGGATCACAGTGACAGAACATGTGGCCTCAGCCTCAGATGTGTAATTAAGGTATACGAGCTGTGATTCCAAGAGGAACTTTGAGCACTTCTACAACGCACCTCAAATGTAAATAATTGTATTAGCATTTCAATTTGTTTACACATTTCTGGAAAATCAGAAATAAAAATGTCAAACACTGACATTTTTCTTTTTTTTTTAAATCACAGATTTTACCTTTTCTCAGTATGGTTTTTATTATTTCAACAATAACATCAGAGCATATGTAAACAGAAAAGTTGAAGGTCATTTAAAAAATAATGAAAAGCAGAAATGGACTTTTGGTTACAAATTTTGCATGGATATTTTGTAGTTACAAAAATAAAGATTAGTTAAAGATGCTAATTATTATTAGTTAAATATACTCTCGTGTGTGTGTGTGTGTGTGTGTGTGTGTGTGTGTGTGTGTGTGTGTGTGGGTAATTCAGCAAGGGAGCATTAAATTGATCAAAAGTCTTGTACTTGTCTGGTTGATTTTCCTCGTTTATTAATGCATAATATAAACATGATGAAATAAAATGTGCTACATGTTTAAATGCTAATGTTAATATGATGGTTACTGTTTTTTATGTTCTACACTTTATTTTTGAATTCCTTTTTTTTACTTTCCTGCTATTAATTAATTTGTATTTATGTTATTGTTTCCAAACTGTGAAATAATCAGTGTTTTGTCTTTCTGGCTGAAGGGAACATGACAAAGACCCACAGCTGTTCTTCCAGACCTTACTGAAACTCAAAGAACGACAGCTGAGCTTTGAAGTTTCTGTCCTAGGAGAGACCTTCACCGACGTTCCAGGTACATCGTGTGCTGTATGGATTATGGATGGGGATATAATTAAGCATTTATGGTGTTATAACAGTTCTTTTAGACAACATTTTCCATTTTTTTTTTCCAGTTTTTTCTTTCTTACTTGGAATGATTTAGTTGTTTGACACCTCTGATGTCATGCACAAATGTAATTACATGTTTAACTTTGAAACAAATTTGTTAAGTGCATCGCTTAGGTTCAAAGATTGTCTGTTTATCGCACACAGGCAATGTTTCCATTGGCAAAATACTCTCCTCATTAGTCGACAATTATGTTTTAATATCTTTTGGACAGTGTTAAGTATTTATGGTGTCGTGTTCATTTCATTTATGTGCCTGCACACTCTAGAGCTGCCAAAGCGAGACTTACAGGAAACACAATCTCTTATATTGAGATGCAAAGTTTTATCGGGACATAAACAGCCAATGGACCAAAAGAAATAAACAGATCGTAAAGGTTGCTCATGTTATGAAATTATGTTTACGATTGCTCGGAAGGCAATCACATTGAAACGGTTTTAATCTATTTTGATTTTGCTAATAGAATCCCGTTATTGATTATTTGTGCCCTTCTCCATTTTATGTCCACATTTACGAAGGGCTTGCTTATTTTATCTCCTCGCAAAATATGACCAAAATTTGAAACATCCCTCTCTCCGCTAATTACTACACGTCGATATTGAGGCCTCTGTCCCTTTCTCCGTTCCTTCCCACTATAGACATCTTTTCAGAAGCCAAAGAACAGTTGGTTGACCACATCCAGCACTGGGGTTTCATGCCCAGTAAGGAAGATTACCTCAAAACGCTGTGCCAAGCAGATGTCGTCGTTTCCACAGCCAAGCACGAGTTTTTCGGAGTAGCAATGTGAGTTTCATCTGCTGTCTGTCACAGAAATATGTTCTCTCCAAACAGAAAGTCACCACAGCGGTTTATTTATGTTGATTAGCACAAGTGTTGTTTGCCGCTTTTGTGAAATTTAGGAAAAGGTATCCGCTTTAGTCAATGTAGTCATTCATATTAGTGTATTACCACAGAATTCATAGCATCCCCCATTTGTTTAGCCGCCAAAGTTACGTGAAACTATACAAAATCAACGCTTGTACAGAAAGACAGCTCCATCGTGCCGCATTTTAGCACAGAATGTGAAGATTACCTTGAGCGTGTAATTCTCCAAACCCCAAACAGGCCCAGAAAAGTTCATGGCTTAATTGAAAGGTTGCTTTCAATCCCAAAGGCCTGTCCTCTCCTTCTGGGGTTGTTTCACAGTCAGGAGGGTGTGCTGCGCGTGTTTCGGAGCGACCTTTGAAAGCACCAGCCTTGATGTGTTCAGTATCGCCTGGATCAATATCTTCAGTCACCTGTTCTTGACTTTTGAAGAGTTTGTTAGATAATGCCCAGACCCAAGGTAGCACTCATCCAAAGTGCTAGCAGGGGCTCGTTCCACACAGGAGACTTCAGTCATCCTTGTTCTCTACGCTAAATGCTCTACGCTAAATCTTATTAGATGACAGCATTGATGCATTTTCTGGTCTGTGATATCGATTGGATGGAAACATCCTTTGCTTTGCAAGGTAACGGTTTAGACTCGCATTCCCTCTGGGAGACTTACTACATACGGCTGAGGTTGTTCTCGATTTCATTAGATCAAAGTCCAGCGGAGAGGAGGAATAAGGAGACTCCTCAGCTGTGTGTGTTTTAAGTGTATGTCCTCGGGCGACGTGTGTGTTCAAACACTGATCAAACACCTGCTGTCGGCTTTTCTTAATAATGTTCAACTTCCCAAAAACATCTCTTTTGAGTTGAGCTGGATAGGGGTAATTGATGCTTGGGTGTTTCTTTAACTATGAACACACCACAGGAGAATTGTCTCTTTTTTTATTTTTAAGAATTTGGACAGATTCCACCACAGTGTCATTTTGCACAAAGCATGCATGTACTACTACAATTCTTTTGATAAAAATGACACTATTGTTTTGTATTGTTAAGGTGAAAAAGCTAGTAGCTAGTATGTTATGTATCCTAAGCACATAAATAAATAATACATAAATACATTAATAATATTTGGACAATTCATAATTGCATCATTTAACAAAATAATATATTGATTTCAAGTCATATTTATCTTAATACTTCTCACTTTTCATACTTCATCTCAAGCATACTCTTTACTGAGACGTTTGTATCCTCAATTAAACTTAATTTAGAAAGAAAAAAACTTGCTTTGGGAAAAAAAAAAGTTTCGAGTGTGATGGAAATTATGGCCCAACAAGTTGCTATTTCACAAAATAAATACTGAAATGTATCATGTTTCAAAATCTTACATTTAATCATTTCTATTTTTTTTTTTTTTTTGGTAGATTTTAATATTTAAAGATCTGGGGAAAGTGTAAAGCAATGAAATATGTACATATAACGTGACCTTAAAAAAATCTGTTTGTTTCAATAAAAATCAAACACAAGTGCCTGAAGTTGAAACAACATCCACTTACTAAATCAATTTTGCTACAAAGGACTAATGACATGAGAAAAAGGCCGCAAGACCCCAGAACTTGAATCACCTGCTCAAATGCTTTCTCCGATCAGTCCTTGCATCTCATTGGTCAGCTCCACGCCACGCAATGGGACTTTCTCCACCGTGTTCTGTCCTCGTTATTGTGGAAATTAGCCTAATCTGATTAATTGTCAGCAGACGCCCATCCGTGCCCTCCAGAAAAACAGTAAGGCAGCCAAGCAGAATGATCGCCTAATTATATTTGAGATGAAAAGCCTGATAAGCATTTGCACGCTCACACATTAACTGCATTGACATGGATCTGACCTTAATCAGTTTCATACGACGGCCTGTCATAGACTCCAGCCGAGAAACTTTGATTTACTGTGTTCACTGTGAATTTGATCAGGGAAGGGGATGTTGACGTTGCAGAGTAGGTAATACTACACTAAACCTTCACTGTCTGGTGTTTGCTCAAGGACGGTGACTGTTGTGCTGTTGTTTTTCTTTTCCTTTGTAGAGAACTTACAGCTAGGCGATGTGTTCGTTTCTCCAACTGGCTTATAATGCATTGGAATAAACTGCCAAAATTGCTCGATCCATTATTCCTGAAACTGCAAAAAAAATAAATAATAATAAATTAAAAAAAAAATAAAAAAAAAATATATATATATATATTGTTTTCTTATGTCACAAATCTGAAGGTTTGCAGTGTTTGAGTGACCATTAAATATGTAATGATACAAAACACTTTGAAACACAACTTGGTGACTCTGAGACGTTTCACAAAGGAGGAGATTTGTTCCATTGCTCAATCAGAATCTTGAAATTTCTGCCGTGAATGGCAGAGGGCTAATCGGATATTAAAATATGCATGGTTTTAGCATGGGAAATGAGATGAGGATCTGATGGTGAAGGGATAGATGGATAGACTCATTAAATATTAATACTCATTCTACAAAATATTTAAACAGCCGGTCATTTCCACTGCCAGCAATAGGGGTTCAAATGAGTTGAATCAGTTGGGAGCAAAGTTTGCCCTAGATTGAACTATTTGATGAACTAAAAGCATGAGATAGTGTGCAAAACTGTGCCATAGTTGTGAGGTAGCATTAATTCAGTAGGTATCTGAAGTAGAAAAATGCTTTGATCTGCCGTGTGTAACGGTTGAAATTGATCAAGGTGTTGTCCAGGGTGCCGCCCCATCTGTCAGTCGGTCAGTTGGAAAAATAATGATCCCTCTAGTTATGATGGCTTTGTTTAGTATTGGCAGCTGTTTTGGTTTGTCATCAGCCTTATAGTGCTGAACTTTTATGGCCGCTGTTTCAGAAATTTCTAATTGGGGAAATGGAGTCATTTGAATGGATTTGGTCAATACAGCACGGATGCACTATGGAATTGAACCTCACATGACATAAATCTTCTCTTTCAGGTTAGAAGCGGTCCATTGTGGTTGTTATCCCCTGTGTCCGAAGGCTTTGGTCTATCCTGAAATATTCCCGGGTAAAATTCTTCTCCCATTTTCATGATTTGCCAGTGATGAGAAAACTAGCTCAATTTCATATGCGAAAGAAGATTTATTGTCACAGGCAAAGCGGCCATGTTCAACTTCTGTGTATAATGACTTATTCATCTTAAAGCACAATCGAAGAATTTGCCATAAACCATTCTGGCATTTTTATATAAATAAATAAATATAACCACAGTTCAATAATGTACAGCATCACACACAGCATGGTGTCAGCTGCATTTTTAATGCTGAAAGTGCCTGCGATCTCATCTGCTCTTTGAGGTTTCTTACTTATCAAATATGTATTTTCCTCTTGTAGCAACATATCTGTACTCAACACCTGAACAGCTGTGCAAAAGACTACAAGACTTCTGCAAGCGTCCACAATTAGTCAGACAACATGTTATTCAGGTAAATAATGTTCGTTTCAGTGGAAATCAAATCAACCACAAAGACTTCTACTGAGAATTCTACAGAGAATTTGTAGGGCTTTTTAGTCATAAAACACCGTGGTTCAAGACTAATACATGATCAATGCAAGTTGTGCCTCTTTCAGAAATCATATCCATAACCTGCCTTTTTTTTTTTTTTTTTTTTTTGCTCTAAATCCCATTTAGGTATACATCAAATCAGTCATGTCAAGCTCTTTATTGTCATTGTAGAGGTGCAGCGAAATTAATAAAACTATAAAAGTCATCAATTTGTGGATCACAAAACTGTTTGCACTGTGGAAAGCAGGAGAAAAAAGCAATGCTGCATGCAAAAATAAATAAATAAATAAATAAATAAAATACATGCAATATAATCAAAATATTTAATCATGCACAGTTAGGAAAAGAGAAAAAGAAATATGCTGTCTGAAATCACCCACTACTCACTATATAGTGGACTGCATAGTGAGCTTGCCATTTTGTAGTGCTGTCCGAATGTATAGTGATGATTATTATACCCTCTGTAGTCCACTCAATTTATCCCAGAATGCATTTTGAAAATGGTCACTAACCGATGGTCACTAACCCAAGCCCAACATACCATAATGCATTGCGCTGATCGTAAAAATAAGTTATAATCATGTGTGGAGTAGCGTATAATAACAGAAATGGCCAGAAATTACTTTAAGTTTTTAAATTTTGGAGAAACAAGCTCAATATAATGTAATGTATTTATTTTAAAAAATCTATTTAGCCCAGAGCCGGCTCGGCTGACATATGATGCAACCAACGACGATCGAGTAGTGTCCGAAAGTGGTGTTTCTATTATGCTGGTGAGCTCACTATATAGTGCTCTACTCCCTACCCCCTACATAGGGGGTAGGGAGTAGTGATTTGTGTGGAGATTTCGGACACAGCGATAGTCTTATTTTACACAGGGAAAGAAAATGCTTCCTCTTTCTTTTGTTTTTGAGGTCAAATTACACTGTATTTTGAGGTGAATTTGCCACTTATAATTTTTAATCCAAGATAAAATAAAATCCAAAACAGGCTACATTAAATATGGTATTGTTTGTTTGTCATCCACAATTTGAGTTATTGAACTATTGACTTGATAAAAACATTTAATAAAAATAAATAAATACAATAAAAATGATCTCTCTTGATGTTGAATTTAAAATGATGAAATTATTCAAATCTACATCCTGGAACGAAAGCGCTTGAGAACCACTACTTCGGATTCCAAATCTGTCATAATACTTTTATAGTTCTCTGCTTTTTCCATCTCATTCCCTCGTATTCTCTTTGTCTCTCTGTGCTAGGTGAACCTCAGTGCTTTCTCCTGGGACACTCTGGGGGACGGTTTCAGATCCCTCCTGATGTCAACTGAGGAGCACATGTCATGACTCGTGACCCCCCAAAAATACATTATGATTTAAAATCCAGCCTCATTGTTAAAGAGAGTTTATGACCCAGAAAACCTCTCTGCTATTATTTAAGAAAAACATGTATATGTGATTTTAATGTCCTCGTATGCCGGAGGGAAAAAAAAGCAACTTTATATTTGTGGTTAATGAAAAAAAAAAAGAACAAAGTAAAAATAAACAATCAAAAAACCTGAAACCGCTTTCGTGTCGCGCAAAGGCGGGCCCACCTCATATTTCGGTTCATATCCATTTTTATCCTTTGTGCCGGAGGACTCCAGCCTGGAATTCTGGAGTCTTTGGTTCCCACTCCGACAGAGCGGCAGCCAAGTTGCGGCTTGAAACGTTGTGGGCTCTCGCTCCACCTGAGGTTGCCAGGTTGTGACAAAGTCCCCTGAGGCTCAGTAAAGGTTGATGCAAGGCTTCCCCAGGACTGTGGTTGAATCTAAATATGGTTCTTTTATTTTCCTTGCGTCGGAGATCTGGCTGTACGTTGCAGACGGGAACCCGCTGCATAATTAAGGGGGAATGGTAACTAGCTATTTATATGTGTTTGCAAAATGTAAAATCTGGGCAAACTAACAATGGCCTGTCAGATTTTCCATAAAGATATAAGTGTCTGCTTTCACATCACATCAATGCCACAATCACACGGCCCACTTCGTGGCCTGCCAACATATGTGTTATTAAAAGAGGCCTGACTTTTATTGTAGGATTCCTCCTTTATTATCAGACATTCTATTAATAAAGCCGCAGACTTTCAGGCGTTATTATATCAGATGCATCGATTTTTCAGGTGTGCGGGTCGGAGGATTCGAATTAAAGGCTCAAATGTAATCACGCTGCCGTCTTCTTGCACGCAATCGAGATTAGTCTCATTAATCCTCATAGAAAAACAGTTCTAATATCCTACCTCCATATGTAACGTATTTCATATTTTTGGGAGACGCATTTGTGTGCCGTATGATGTGTTGAATGAGTCTACATTATTGTTGGTTTAACTTAAAAAAAAAATAATAAGTAACCTGGTTGCCTTAAAATTTTAAGTTCATTGAAATGGAAAAAAAAAAAAAAATTAGTTAATACAATGAAATAGATTGATTTAATCACCAGAAACTCAAATTCAATATTAAGTTATCTGAACTACATAAATTTTCTAAGTTGATTTGACGAAAGAAAAAATGTTGTGATTACAAATCATGAAACTATTTTTTACAGTGATTTGCCTTTTTTTTTCACCTGAAAGTGAATACTTGTGACTTGTGTTATTTACAAGGAGCAGATGAATGTGATTGACTTGTTTGCACCTTATACTGCATTGTCATACGAGTTTGCCATCTACCCCGAGCCGACCCGAGGTCAGGCCCTAATGACGCCATAAAGCCCATAACATGCCGTTTCGGCACAAAATGTCACCCCACATATAAAAAGTTAATAGCAACCTCTATAAAACTCAGTGCACATTAAACCATTTCATTGGCCTGTTGCTGTTTTCTCACTGATGGTGTTCTAGGGAAGCTAATTTTAATGCTGGCCGAATTCGATTGCAAAACAAATGGAATTAAGACTTGTGCGGTCTTCTTAACCCCCCTTCCCAGCAGCACAGAGCTTGGAAAGCTGCCATTCATATTATATGGCTACATTGGTAGATATATTAATATCTGACAGGGGAATCACTAAAGTGAATTGATCTGATACAGCGTCAGGTATAAACGCGCATCTGTTTAAGCTGTGATATTCAGACCTTTGAACGTTATCAGATAATGGGATCTCAATTAGATTCTGGGAAGTGAAGAAAACTTGTAGGGTTCTCTCTGTCATTTCTGAGATCATTGCTGTAACAGGAGCAGAGTTCAGAGCAGAAACTCACTCCACAGGATCATCACAGCCTCTTTCTGAAACCAGCAAAAGGATTTAGGAAATGGAAAATGGAAATGGCACTTTAATGAGAACCCTCAAGTTCTGACTTGAGCAAAATGTAGTGGTCACAGTGTAGTTTGAGCATGGCTGTCACCAAATTAGGGAGGATTTATTTCTTCATATGCATTAAATATGTGCTTATTTTTGTATTATTTTCGTTTAATTACGGGAATGTTATTTCAACCTTCTAGGTCAACAGGTCAGCTCTTGAATTATTTGCTTTACTCCACTGACTAGCACCTGAAACACCTATTACCTTATTTTTGTTACTTCTTATTCGTCAAATGCCATTGTTAGGATCTAATAATAACGCCAATAATATTATTTTCTAACACAAGGGACGGTCCTTAAATGGGTTTGTAGATTATTTGTTAGGGATGGAGTGTACATGAAGAGGCTTTTGCTTACTGTTCGATGCGAGTTTATTTATTTTAGTCTTTTTTTCACACCAGTTATACCAGTACCAAGGGGGAAGTGTGTACTACGGTTTGTGGTTATATATACGCTTGTGTGATTTGTGTTTCTCCTCATAGGATGAGAAGGCAGTCCTGGCTGAAGTGACAGGTAGAATTCACATCTTTTCACTCCGAGTTTGTGTAACATTGCCCTGATCTATGATCTTAAAGGAAGACCGGAGGAATGGATGAGAGAGAGTAAGAGAAAGAGATGTAGTTGTCCTCGTATGACTCATTCATATGCTATCAATATGCTGCCATGTTCTCTTGGAGCCCAGGCTCTTTTTAATAGGGCCTGGTGGTTAGAACATGGCAGGAATCTCATAGGGACACTGTATTGTTATGCTTTCATTTACTTTTGGGCCCTTTCTTTTTTTTTGCGGACTTACAAAGACGCTCGTTTCCATGAAGCTCTGCCAAGAAGGATGGGAAAACAAAATGTGGGGGTGGGGTGTGTGGGAGTTTGTCGGGGTTCGGAAAAGCGCAGTGGTCTCCAGTTATTACTTGAAATCATTAGACGTGGAACGTCTTGGCTTACGTAGAGAAAACATGAAGGCCACGGTTTCATACGGCTTTGCGCGCCCTTGCCTGCCGACCGCATGGCGTCAATAGAGCCCTTCACACTGATTAGCAGACCTGATCATTTGATCAACTATTTGTTCCCAAAAAATAACGATAAGTGAGTACAAATGCCATCATAGTATCCACAAAAGTATTAAGCTGCACAACTGTTTTGAACATTGATAATAATAAGAAACGTTTCTTTAGTGGCATACCATCATATAGGAACGATTTCTGAAGGATCATGATGCGACATTGAAAAGTGAAGTAATGATGCTGTAAATCCAGCTTTACCATCACAATACAGTACACAATACACAATACAGTATATTACAATATAACTAATATTTTGAAATATTACTTATTATTGTATTTTTGATCAAGTAAATGCAGCATTGGTTAGCATAAGATAAAAAAAAAAACATAAATTTTCACACACAGACACAGGTCAAAATCCTTAAAGCAAACAATCTGTGTGAAATACTGAAATAAATACTTTTATTCCTTTTTTTTTTCAGAGTCAGTCACTTCACACCACGTACCAAACGCTCAAAATGCACCACACCTTTTCACAAGCCAATTTGATGGGAGACGTTAATTTTGCACATATTAATGAGCAAAGCACCACCTGCAGTACGACGGCTCTCAAAGTGTGAGATGTGTTGCACAATGAATGCCCATGCACTGTCATGTGACCATGGGATCTAGCGCAAAATAAATCTGGGCGTCCGCTTCGTGTACATGGCAAATATCTGCCAATAGTCTCCCCTGGGTTACTTACCACCTCAGTCCATCCACCCACACATTTGGATTTCTTGTTATTTGAAGCATTTAATGCAAGAATGAACTGAACATGTTTAATGCTTACTTTTGACCAAGACCATATATATCACAGTGTTGTTGAGTGTTATTAATTACTAAGCAATCTCATTACCGTACTTTTTCAAGGGAAATGTAATTAAACCAAAGTAAGGGATCACTCTTAATTTTTTCTGTAATTTAATTACAGTTACTTTTAATGTAATTGCATTAAATAGACTATATGGCAATTCTATAAAAAGCAATAGTGGATTTACCATCAAATTTCAATGTTAAAATGTTAACTTCTTTTTAAACAGTTTGGTCAGTTGAAGAATAATTTATGCAATTATTGTGTATTAGAAAGAATCAAATGTGCAGTTTGTGTCTGCCCTTTTATATTTAGAACTTAGTAAGTAATACCAATACATTTAAGAGAGAGAGAGAGAGAGTAATTAGTACACACACACCACTGTTAAAAATTATATGATCAATAAGTTATGACAACGTTTTACATTGCTTTAACTGATATAAAAAAGATATTTGAATCTTGTATAACTTATTTTGATAAGTCAGTTTAATTTTATTTAAGTTGAAATGACTTTTAAACTGTATTTTTTTTCAAGATTTGTTATCACAACATTTTTTTCTTTTGTCAAATCAACTTAAATAATTTATTTAGTTGAGATAACTTATTATTTTGAGTTTCTGATGATTAAATTAATCTCCTTCATTGTATTAACTCACTTTTTCCAGTTCAATCAACTTAAAATTTTAAGGCAACCAGGTTACTTACTTTTTTTTTAAGTTAAACCAACAATATTTTTTTACAGTACTTAAATGAAATTAACTTGGATTTTTAAGTGCAATCACACTTACACGACATCCTGTATTATTGGAACCCTAGTGTCAAATAGAAGACACTTGAGTCCACAGGGTGTGTTTAACGTAAAGCTCTGACTGCATTAGAATCATACTGTAATCATTGAGCATGTTTGGCATGTAGGTCTCGAGACATAATGACAAACGAAGCCAACACGTTCAATACAAGATCCAAGCTTTCTGTAAACTTTTTGTGAAGAAAAAAAACCCAAACTGTGTTTCTTTTCAAAGGTTCTGAGATGAAGGTCTTGGTGGCCTGCCGAACTCGTTAAGGTCCCTGAGTGAAGCGCAGCTGTGCCAGAGAGGTCACTAAAAGCTGCAGCTCATTTCACTGCGTTATTTTCAGTCGAGATTTAGAAAGACGCACAGCCCGCAAATCTGGTTTATGTCGCCCTCCTGTTCCTCCAGTACCCCTTCATCATTACTGCTGGAGATGCCAAACTATGAGGGATCTGATGCAGGGAAAATGCTACAAGGATGGATGGCTCTTCCCGTAATTACAGACTCTCTCTTATCTTTGGGATGGAATTAAAAACACATTCCATGCAGACAGTCTCAGTACTGGCCTGCGGGAAGCAAATAAAAAGAGACTGCTGTTAGAGAATTGGAGAGGACTTTGGCAGTTTGATTAGAAACCGATGTGATCACGCTGTACGTTATCTGACAATGCAAAGAGCACATAGAGTGACAGGAGGTCCAGAAGTCAAGTCGTAAAGGCACAAAATCTTGAAAGGCATGTATATTTTTTTTACTGTTTTAATGAAAAATTACTTTACTTCAAATAAAAACAACCAAATACCTGGACATTTTGACAGTGAATAAAACACAACGGCGCAATATAATTAAGCAAGTACCTGTTTCAACAGCAAGTCTGCGCTGCTAGAAAATAACCACAAGATCTGGGGCCTCATTTATGAAATATTGAGAGCGTGCACGTGTCTCTCTTCCTGATGTGAAATGTTTAAATTGCAAATGATCTTGAAATTGCGCGGCTGAATGGTATCTTGTAAACACAACTTAATTAATGTCATTAAAAGAGCACCAGTCAATGACCAAATGCTTTACTTTGAATTGGTTAGATTTCCAAATACCTGCAGTCCTCCGACTCTCTGCCACATGGAAATGTGCAAGTCTGCTTAGGACCTAACATGGTGCTAAGCATTTTTTTTCCATATCAAAGTCTGTTCTTATAAATATGAACATTGTTGTGGAATTTAGCGTACGCACACTCGGAGTTCATATCTTCATATTATATGCACGTTTTATAAATTATGTCCCTGGTTTATCATCTCGGGTTTCTGCCAAATGAAAGTTTCACAAACAAACTGGCAAAAAAATGTTTTGCCTACATCCAAAATGAAAATGATCAGTATACAAAACCCATTTACAAAAACCGCTTTATTTCCGTACCATTTATATCATTACAAATATACAGCTTTTCAACTTGTCAATGATGTTTTCAGGTATGATACAATGTGAAATTTGCATTATACAAAAATATAAATTTATATATTAAAATTATATATATAAAATTATAAATGTGACTTAAAAAAATATTTCTTCAAATGGCAAAAGGAGCAAGAAATAATTTTACATGGGCGTAACATCTAGCCAGCCAGTTTTTTGGGGAGGTTATTTTCAGTCTCTTTCCAGAATACTCTGGGGTCCATTTACATGCCCGCTGGTCCAAAGATCTCCACACAATCAATGAGAATGCACTCCACTATTTGGTTCTGGTACACCATATTGACTTCCATGTTTCCTGACTCAAACTCAGGCCACATGAGAGTCGGTCCAAACACGATGCTGACGCCCTGGGTCGACATTAAGTTTTTCTTTGACTTCGTCAAGACTCTGGAAAACAGAAAAACAAAGGATCATTGATGTAATACGATAGCAATGAATATAGTTTCTCGTGAAGATCCTTAATGGAAGAACTGACTATGGCGTACAAGTACAACCATTTGCTCCAAGCTTAAAGTGTGCACGTTTCCTGTCATAAAAACCTACTTAGAACACTGGTGACGGCCCATCGGCAGGGTGTTTTTGAGGACTTGTGCCTGGTCTTTGGAGGCATCTGAGCGCACTTTTAGCAGAATGTCTCTGAGCTGAGGTTTGGCTGTGGTGGAGAGACAATCAATACTGGGGTATTGGAGGACTCTTAGAAGGAGCCAGATTGGAGCCCTCTGGCTCTGTTATGGGTTGAGGCCTGGAAAGGGAGGGAGGGATTGTGGTGGAGGGCTGCCTTCCAAGTTGTCAACGGGATCCTGACTAAGAGGTGGGAAGCAGGCTTAACATTTTGAAGTAAACTTTGCGTGGTTTTACAGCGGCCCAGTCCTGAAAGGTACTGATTAGGAGTGTGTTGGGTTTACTGCACTCACGTATATCGTACCGTAGTGTAACCGACGTACGTCCTGTGCCATCTACATTTATGGTCACATCTATCAAAATAATGATCTACAATTATGCAATGCAATTCAACGATCTATAATCCCCGTGTTGTTGTCAAAATACTCACGCACAGGCTTCCTCGACTAGACGCGTTCAGCTGTAAAGAGGTAATGATGGTGCTACATGCGACGTACCTCCGCGTGTGTTATTAGGACGTTGGGAAGCCATTTCAGCTGAGAAACACAACTTAAGAGGCAGGCCAAGCGCTCTCAATAATTCCCCATTAATGTGTATAATTAACCTCGGCCATTTCGTTTCCCCTGTACATCACAGCTAGACGCTTGTCCTGCCATGAGCATTTTAACCTAATTAGCGCACTATGATGTAAGGATCTCGTCTGCCATTGCTAATGGTCTGCTAATGATCTTAAGGAGAGAGACTTCATTTCCTGAAGTGATTTTTCAAAACATTAAATATGAAGCTTTTTGTTGAACCTTTTAGTGTTTTTTTGGTAATTATTCCACTGTGAGACCACTATATACATGACCCCCACACCCATTCATATTCATCCCCGCTATCAGTAATGCCAGATCGATTAAAATCATGATAGAAGCTTAATTACAGTCATTATCATTTTCAGTTACAAAAGTATCACATATTGAGAAGTGCAATACAAAGACACTTTCTAGCAGGCAAAAAAAAAAAAAAGAGAGAAAAAAATTCAGATCTTTAGCCTGTAAACACTGTCATCAAAGAGAGCCATGTAAAGGACACGAGTGGCATATTTAAATATGATATATCTAAATTATATAAAATGGACAACATTTTTTAATTAAAAAAAAAAAAAACAAGTATATATATATATTTGAGTTTCAAAACAAAAAAATATATAAAATACATTTAAAAAATAAGTGTAAACATTTGCATATGTATATATGTGTGTGTGTGTGTGTGTGTGTGTGTGTGTGTGTGTGTGTGTGTGTGTATATATATTTTATATAGAATATTATATAGAATTGATATAGATAGACTAGTTTATATAGAATCATTTATATAGAATATTATTATTTATTATTATTAAAATAAGTTTGTATTGACATAATGTCTATCACCAACCATCAATGACCTAAGCAGCATACATAAAAACAAAAACATGTATGAATATGAATTAATTTATACAGTTTATACAGTATAAAAATCATTAAGTCTATGGAATGTCCCCATAAAACAAGTATGTGTGTGTGTTTATAATATATACCCCATTATCATTTTTAAAACAAAGTTCTGTGTTAAAATAATGTTTATCACCTACTTTTCGCCAGATATGTAAGAGAGTGCATCTTTGTACACCTCATCTAAATGAACACTTTCAGTAAAGAAATGTGTTGATTTGGAAAAGGGAAGGATGCAATCTGCTCCTCAGTATCTGGGTATTTATGGCAAAATGCACTCATTAAACCATCAGCTGACTTGGAGCCCAGTGAAGTTGCTCTGGTGTCTGGGTAAGGGCCAGGCTGTGGGCAGCTTGACCGGAGGTGACTGCATTACGCTTGGTTGAATCTGACAAATCATTGATATCCCGTACATAAGCCGACGTGTACGGCTCAAGATGCCAATGGTTATTAATTAGCATCTCGTTTGCAAGCGGGGCATGACAGGAAATGGAGGATAGCGCACAATGCCGTCATTCCCCGCCTAGGAGGCCAGTGCTAATTGGGTCAGCCTAACTGGCTCCTGAAGAATCATGGGACGAATAATAAATTGAGGTGGGGTGGGGGTTACAGAATCGCTCCAAGCTTTAAACTGTGTCATTTTCATGTTATAAGACGACGGCACTGACTGAACTAATAAAAGAAATGCTGTGATCAGGGAGGTTTGAGCGTGACTTTGGTTTTCCACTTACAATATTCAGATTGTTCTTTTTTATTGTTTACTGTTCTGTTTTTATTATTATTATGTTTTCTCGTCTGTCCGATAAAAGGTAAAACATTGCTGTGCATATACAGTTGTTGTGGATGTCAAAATTTGCACAGCAGCACTTCTCTTCAATCTAATTTAAGAAACACCAAACATAGATGAGAAGATTTTTTTTTTTCTTGGCTTTCCTGATCAGAGGTTTCTCCAGGTTTCTTTCCCAGCACAAAGGCAAACGGAACCTTGAATTACTAACAAAAAACAAAACCTGTGGCCTTTTAAATCACTTGTGGTGAACGGGAAATATGAGCGGTGGTGACAAAACCTCCCACAAAAAAAGGCATAAATAGCACTACTGAGCAAGTGTACTGTTGAGAAAATCTGGTTGCCTTGACCACATCATCACAATGCGAGCACACAACTGGTTATTGAATCCAGGCTGCATGGACCAAAAGAAAAAAAAAAAGAACATTGGTTCCATGCGGGCATAGAAAGCGCCCACAACAAAGAGCTTTTGACTTTCACCACTTTTTAGAAGAGCCAAGTCAGCGCAAAATATAACCTACAAAGGCATGACAGTAGGAGTTCAGACAGACACTTCAGTCAACTATACCTGTTTCAGAGGAGAACGACAGGAAGTGTACAGGCGATAAGTGACATTTGAGCGGATCTCGAGTAACAGCCGCCAAAGTTGCTTGACAAAACAAGCTACTTATGTATGTATTATTATCAATAGTATGCATAAGCTGCATGGCACCTCGTTGTTCTTACTCTAGACTTCCGAATGACTACATTTGCCTTAGAAAACAGATACAACACACACTTTAACCTAATTCACTGCGACGGCACATTCTTTGCCTTTATTCATGGGAAAGTCATCCTGATATTTAGAGAGGGAAAGCAGCAGACAGAAACAAGTATGACTTAAGTGAGAATATAAAATAAACAGAACCACATCACTTGGCCAGGGTGTGGTGCCCACAAACGAAAAGCTTTGGATTCGAAGCACTTTATTGCTCTAATAGTGAGAGAAAGGAGCAGCGAGAATGTCGCTGTGGAGAAGGAACAGACTTGGTGGCACTACGGGGATTTTCAGTGTCACCACAAGTTCCACTGTAACAGCTTCTTAGTAAGCAGAATAAAAGCTGAATGAATTTTCTAATGCCACCATTCAGTGAATTTATGGTAATGCTTTACCCTTGTGCCTGTGTGTAGATTTGACGACAGATTTGGAAACGCTGCAAAACCAACAGTGATTCCCAATCCCAACTATGGGGGTACAGTGATGGGGCTGGAGAGGCAGCTTGTGTAGATTTACATTCACAGTCAAATATATGTGTACATATATCATCTCTAAAGACAGAAGAATCTACAAATTGCCAAAAAAAAAAAAAAATACAAATCTGCATTAATAAAATATAATTATAAACATTACCACTACTACTACTGCTACTAATAATAATATCAATATTAAATGGAAAACAATATGCTGAATAATATAATATAATAAATATAATATAATATAATAAATATAATATAATATAATATAATAAATATAATATAATATAATATAATATAATATAATATAATATAATATAATATAATATAATATAATGACAACCTTGATAGAGTTGTGGGGGTAAATAACACAAAAAAGCTCAAAACACATTTACAATAATGACATACAATAATAATAATAATAATAATAATACGTATTAAATGTTAAACATTGTGAATAATGAAATACCATAAATAATAATAATAAAAAAACATGTGTCATTAGCTGTGGCAAATGCATTTGTAAAACTCATGACCAATACTGTAGAAGAGGAGGCAGCAGGTTTGTGTTGTAGCATGTTAACGGGAAAGAAAAAAATAATAAAATAAATATATCATGGAATGCAGACCTAGTTTTCTTCAGCACATTTTCAGACTCTCCGAATATCATGTTCCTGTCGTTTATTGAGTGTCTCTCTCTCTCTGTCACACATTAGTGTTTTCTGATTGGGAGACCTGGCATGGGCAACCCAACAGACTTTAGCACTAGTGCCAAAGGGCATGTTCCATTGGGGGAAGGGAGGAGGGGGGCGCTCATCAATCTGAGATGAGTCCTGTGGCCCTCCTGTGCAGGGTGGTAAATGTGCAGAAGGGTAAAGTGGGATAGAACACCCCTCCTGGGAGATGGGGACTAGCCATATGGCCTTCTGGCTGTGCCAGTAGCGCTATCATGGACAAGGACTTGAGCATTGACACACACGCACACACATTATGGTTCATATTAAGTCCTCTGTTCATGTTGCATCCTGTTTACTGAGGCCTTTCGTGGAATATTTTCAGATTGGGCATTATTGTTGGTCTCACTGAAAAAAAATACTGAATGAAGAGAATGTCTTTGGAATTTATGGTGAAATTGTGACGTTCCCTTTATAGTCTAGCCTGGTTTTGGTCAGTTAGTGGTGCAGAGCAGACACAACCTGTGATTGGTAAAGTGGTAGATAGTCCTCAAAGGGATTATTCACCCAAAAATGAAAATAAAATAATTATTTCCTTAATATAGAAAAATCTGTCTTCATGAAGAAGGCGTAGCTAGGTCATTAGATAACTGGACAGTCGTGTAAATGTCAGTCCTTTGCAATTTCGCAATGTAGACATGCAAAAATAAAAAAAAAGGAAAGCAAGGTTTCACACCACAGAAGTTTGTGAAAAGTTTGCACAAACTATCTAAAGCTATCAACAGATATCAAAAAAGCTCAGATACTGAGAGTAAAATTCAAAGATCTCACAATTGAACACAAATGGTCAATTTGTAGTGTTAAAACAACAACCAAACTATCAACGTAGATAGCATGCAGCCACCTAAAATGATTCAGAGGCCGCTAAAAAGTCAAGTAGGGACCTACTACAGTATTTGGTGTTATGGATGGAGACATACCTCCTCAGGTGGTGGAAGAGCAGTTTCATGGTGTTGTGGTTGGGTTTGGGGAGTTGATGGATCAGTTTCTTCATGGCTTGAACCTTCTGTGTGGGCTCCTTAATTTCTGTTGGCAAGGAAGAGATGATGAAATGTTTTGATTTGAGTGTTGCTCCTTCATTTGAACCTCTAGGTTCAGAGAGAAGTTAATGTCTTTTCCATCACTTTTTCATTAACATAGCTCATCTAACATCAAAATGTTCCCTAATACTAGACCATTATCCCTCTCTCTATCAATTATATAGACATGTTCGAGAAGGCCACATGCAGAATGTGTCCCATTCCAAAACGCTGACTTACCAGTCAGCCAATATGTACAGTAATTGAATAGATTACTCCATTTATCAGATTATTTCTTCTTACTTTTGCTGTTTAATTGTTCTTTAAGTCTTTTTTAATTTTCTTTTTAACTTATGTACAACATAATCCCTTTTTAAGCTGCCAAAAAGGAGCAATCAGCATTTAGTCAAACTGTTATGCAGTCATAACCTTATGCAGTTATGAAGCTATGCAAATATATTTCATATAATTGCACGGTTATCTGACACTATTACACTCCTCAGCAAAACTATATTGACTCCATGCCATCAGTATCTCAATCAGTATCCCATGGATGGATGAAATCAAAGATGTTCTAGAAAAATAGTCCTGTCCATCTGTAAAACTACCCACAAAACCTCTTACAATACAACTTTAATTTAGAAGAATGTCCTGTTACTTTATCCTCCACAGAAAAAGACCTGGGTGTTATACTAGACCGCAACTTCGAAAAATCATATTTCATATGTATATAGGGGTGGTGATGGCGCAGTGGGTAAGACACATGCCCTTGGTGTGAGAGACCCGGGTTTGAATCCACTGAGACACCAATATGTCCCTGAGCAAGACACTTAACCCTAAGTTGCTCCAGAGGCATGTGACCTCTGACACATATAGCAAGTGTAAGTCGCCTTGGATAAAAGTGTCAGCTAAATAAATGTAAATGTATATGTTACAATAACAGCCTTTTTTCACCTTAGAAACATTGCTAAGCTATGCAACATGCTATTGTATCTGTTTCTGATGCAGAAAAGTTAGTTCATGCATTCATGACCTCGAGACTATATTACTGTAATGCTTTATTAGCTGATTGTCCTGCATCCTCAATTCTTAGGTCAAGAAAATATGATCATCCAACACCAATTTTATTATCTCTACACTGGTTACCTATTAAGTTCCATATCAATTACAAAGTACTATTACTGACCCAAAGCCCTAAATGGTTTAGCTCCTATGTATGTAATGTACCTTCTATCGCCCTATCCATCGCATTCTTTAAGATCGCTAAATTCGATGCTTCTGGTCATTCCTAGGATATCTAAATCCACTAAAGGAGGGAGGGCGTTCTCGCATTTAGCTCCTAAACTCTGGAATAGCCTTCCTGATATTGTTCGAGGATCAGAGTCACTGTCCCAGTTTAAATCTAGATTAAAGATGCATCAAGCATTCACATAATGCTTACCTTTTATTCCTCTGTTGAATCAGATCGAATGCATTTAATATTATGAACAGCAGCTATGCTAATTATTTCCCATTTGCTTTTCTGCTGTTATCTCGGGACGCTAGTCCCGAAAAAAATGGCGTTCGTCAGCTCCAGATTGTATCCAGCCTCTCACAGAGACTTTAGATGCCCCAACACCTGCGATACGACGACTAAACGCCTGTGAACACTGGCGATATGTTACCCCTAAATTAATACATGATTATAAACTGTAGCCTATTTTTCTATGTACACTTCTTAAATGCACTTTCTGTAAAGCTGCTTTGAAACAATATGTTTTGTGAAAAGCGCTACCAATAAATTTGAATTGAATTGAATTAATATCAAAGCATTCACACCCCTATAATGCCATCATTTTTCAGGCAGGTTTTCAAGTTTCCCACATGAAAGCACATGCGAATGGTGCTAATGGTCCGCAATAGTCCACGTCCATTAAAAGCTGTTATGCTGTAACACAAGCTGTAACCGGTGACCTCCTGACCCCGCTGCTCTTTACATGTCAGATGGCTGATGACCTCAAGGCAAACTCCTGAGAGGCACCAACCTGTGCGCTGACTGTTCTACATCAGAGTCAGTACCTGACCTTTGACACTTTGAAGTTCTCTAAATCCATTATGATGGATATAGCAATGTAGCTGATTCTATTATCTATATACTGTATATATTAAGATTGTATGGTAAAATAAGTAAAAGGGTAATTTATTGTTGACAAGAATCTGGAGGATTAGAGGGTGTTTTAATAATTGAATCGATGATTTTGATCAATATCATTATGGAACCTGAGCAGATGTCGAAATGGAGCTTTTACGGGGCCACCTGTGTGCACTCCAAACTCCCTCAGGTCAAATTTCACCGGAACGAATTTGTTTAAAAGAGTTTTAAAGGACCTCCAAGATTATAAGTCACAAGTTCCTTACATATATACACTCAAAAACATAAAAAATTTGAGGTCGGTAAGATTTTTAATGTTATGAACAAAGGTTGTGTGTATTTGATAAAAATACAGTAAAAAAAGATTACATTTTAAAATAACAGTTTTCTATTTTAATATATTTATTCCTGTGATGGAAATTAAGTCATTACTCAAGTCTTCAGAGTCACATGATCCTCCGGACATGATTCTTATATGCTTATTTGGGGCTCAATAAACATTACTTACTATTAACATTGCAAAACAGCTGTGCTGCTTAATATTTTTGTGAAAACTGATTTACCAGTATTTTCATTATTCTTTGATGAATAGAAAAAAAAAAAACAGAATTAATTTGTAATATGAATATTTTGGGACAATCTAAAATTCCTTACTGTCACATTTGATCAATTTAAAGGGGTGATGAACTGAGAAATCAAATTTTCCTTGAGCTTTTGACATCTAAGAGGTCATCATATTATAAGAATATCCTGTAAGTTTCAGAACTGAAAACGTTAGTCCAATAAAAGCTTTTATTGACACCATCCTCAGCAAAAGACTCGTTTTTAAAAGTGGGGAACTATGGCGTTAAAGAGGATAAAACACAACCCCCGCAGAAGAAGATCGACGCCAACTTCAACACGGCCGGTTTAGCCTCACACCATCAATTTAAACATGCATACACGTATATACTGTTAACGTTCATATTATACTTTTCATATGGGAGAGAAAGTTTTAATGCCGACCAAAGATGTTTTAACAAATGTAATTTAGATACCCATTAAGGTTAAAAATGCACCATCCAATGATACTGTACCAAGTGTAAATCTATTAATTAAATTTCATAATAATAGAAAATTGCAATGCTGTAAATCAATTATGCATGTCTAAACATTTTGAACAGAGCAAAATCTTCCTCCCTCTAAAAACATCACTGGTTATTCCTACTGAGGATGGCTAACAGCTACACCATGCTATTGATGGGATGTGTGCTATGGAAGGGAGCTGGCAGTAGTTATGCCCCCAGTCTACTGTACTGCCCAGGATGCCCCCTGGGCACTAATGGAGCAGATGTCTCCGTGTATACACCGCGCTGGCACAGGCTCGGCGAGCAGATGCCCCTGTCAGATGCCAGGTCTGTCAATTGAGCACAGACAGAGACCATGTTCTAGGACAGAGAGTGAATCTCTGACCCGCTCCTCTAGGTACCACTAACAGAGGGACACGGTTTTGTACTTTTTTATGGAGGAAGTCACAACGTTAGGCCTCGAAATCATGCAAATGATGATTATTATCTAAATAATAATGTTTTAACACAGTATTTTTAATGTCAAGGCCACATAATTACTGAAACAATGTGTGTTATGAACTAGAAATCCTCACTACAGTTTTCATCAACATTCAGTGATTACTTTATTTAAGCAATATCTTTTTTTTATGACTTTCTCTTTAAGCATTATCGCAGTGGAGATCGTTAGCTTTCTTTTGGCTTTGACACTGCATGGCAGTCGGCCTGTAAAATATTTAATCTAGTCATTATTGCTGGCATTATTGCTGTCATTAATTACTTTGCCTTTGGTGGCTAGCATATTGGAGATGGTCCCTTGTCCTGTATTTTGGACAGATGGTGGGACAGTGTCATTAATATAAAACACGTTCAACATGCCTACACCCTAAATCAGCATGAATTCACCATAGTGAGCATTACACCGTGTTCTGATCAAAGGGGATTACTCTCAAAACGAAGGCAATGTTTTGATGAAGGCATGCAGTGGGCATTCTTAGATCAAACCCATTATGCATTCATTTTTATTTTATTTTGAATACATGTTTGCATTATTACTGTACATAACTAAAAATAATTTAGAGATAAGTCTGATGTACTATTTCAAATGTATTATTTCTTTAAATATAGCTATTATTAGTAATTGCTGGCAAATGTGTTTTTCTGTTGTTAAATGACAAAACAGGATGTCACCTCTTGATATTATACTTCAGATGAAACGTTTTTTTTTTTTCTGTACCCATTTTCTGCACAAATGTGCAAACTTTCTAAATCAAACTGAGAGCATCATTGTTTTGTGAAAAGAGCTGATGTACTGTAAAGAATAGATGTACTTTTGGTTACAAAAATCTGTGAATATAATCCAATTACAAACAATGAGACCATCTTTACTGCAGTACAGCTTTGCTTCTCAGGATAAGCCCATCTGCGAGCTTTGTCTGCGGGCTTCTTTAAGCCCCGTCAAGGCAAATATTAGCACACTGCAAATAGTCCTGCAGGTTATGATTAAGATTTTAAATGTATCCCAATTGAATACTTTGCTTTATGAATAACAAAGTCTTAGAGGATCGGCGCTGTAATTTATTAAACATGAAAAACTTCTTGATGAAATATAGAGACTGGGAAGAGATTTATGCGTTTGAAAATATTTCTGCATGCTAGCTTTGCATGGCAATGAGGCCACGTTGCACAAATGAGGAAAGCTGCATAGAATGTAAAGACTTGTGATTCACAGGCTGGAGTTTGAACTGTCAGCTGAAAGAGCATAACATCAGAATAGGCAAACAATTATGTTATGACAGATGTACTGCCTGACGCAGCTCTGATTCGTATTATTTCAGCACATTTCACACTACCATTGTGACAAGTTTCATATAAAATAATGTTAAAAGCCAAACTGGAAAATGTTACGATCTAGTCTTTTTTTAAAATATGCATTTGGTCTTCTTCAAATGTGATATAACGATACAGTCAGCCTGAACGAACTTTCCAGATCACTACACAAACGTTGGATTGTGTGTGTGGGCCCGGAGAACAAAGCCGCCATTTGTCAACAAGTATGTCTTCACTTTGTATAACAAGGCGAGCTTGTCTATTGGACAGGTGGCAGGACAATGTCGCTAAGATACCAGGCAATATGAATAATAGATTTAGTCCATCGTGAGCCAAGAGCTGGTGCCTGCCACATCCACAACAGACACTGAGTGAAAGAATGGAAAATTAGGCCAACTGTTCACCTGAGGACCCCGGGAAGCCCAAATGTTGATTTGCGGGAGTGAGCACATATTGCGCATAAACATACATCGCAAGTGAGAAGATTAAATGTGCTCAGAGCTTCTCACAAATCGCATGAGAAGGGGCCGTTTAAATGTTGGGTGTTAAGCCTGAAGATTACATATGAATAATTTGCCCAAACGTCCAATAAGCCTAAATGAGTTTGAGTTCCACAAAGACTTCCAGAAGCAGTCTGTGATTGGGCAGCTGTCCTAATTGAATGGATCCTTGTCCAAACTACCGTTCCAGAGACCTTTAGTTAATACCACCCAAATAAAGGGCAGCCATGGTTAGAGAAGCTGTCCTAGGCTCTTCTGACAGTGATGGACCAAATACAGAAGATCTGAACCACTCAAATATCAGCAGGATTCACTGAAATTGCTTGTCAGTGATCTGGTGAGATCAGTGAAATGGGCTGTTGGACAGTTTCAGTAAATAAAATGTAAGATGAGCTGCATGCTTCATTAAACCATTCCAGTATTACAGACATGGGAGGAGCTTGGTAACCTACATACTAGAAATCAAGACTTTGTGCCAGCAAGTTACATTTCCCAAGTGTACAGCATAAACAGTCCTGTTCTACAGCAGTAGACTTGTCTCGCAAAAAAGCCAGCTTTCATATATATATATATATATATATATATATATATATATATGCACAAAAAAAAAAAAAAAACCTGTAATTTATGTTTTTATTTCCTGCAAAAAGATCTTGGAAGCCTCATCAAACAATGAGTCAACAATATCGTCAAAGCTACTTTTGGTGCACTTGTCATATAGTACAAGGAATAGAAGGTCACGTTTAGTCAAGTTATTGTAATATATAAATTAACTCATTGTATTCAAGTCAAAAAAGTAATTTAAAGTAGGTTACACTAATGATTTTTTTTTTTAACGTATTCATAAAGCACGACTACAACAGTAAACGGTCTTACCGCATACTGTGTTTTGGTGAGACGTGTTGCAGGTTGAACTAATTATACCTCCTGCTATTAAGGACCTTTTACAGTAATAATTAGTTGTCTAAACACTATCTGTAAGTGATCAGGCTCATCTACTGATTAATTGGGTACAAACAGTTTGCGGTGCTCTGGCCTACATGTGGCGCGAGTAAATATTTATTAGCAAATTACAACATCACCCCAGGCCTGTTCCCATTCTGTCTCACGCTTATCTCCTTCCAGTGGGGATATTATAAGATGCAGTGCTAATAATGATAGCCCTGTGCTTATTACAGTGAGCGCACTGGCCTTTTTGGTCCTTAGATCAAGGTTCTGAGAATATTAAATATTCATTGATTTAAGCAAACTTGTGAAAATAAAACTACAATGCTAAAATAAAACAAGTATGCCGTTTATAGGTTGATTTCGCTAAACAGTGTAGACTAGACACTAACTGTATTTTTCTATGTACATTTCTGAAAGGCACTTTCTGTAAAGCTGCTTTGAAACATTATGTATTGTGAAAAGCGCTATACAAATAAATTTGAATTGAATTGAATTGAGCATAGTGACTCCGTAGCAGTAACAAAACATTGACGGAATTATGGAAACCTGTGTGAAAACAGTCATGATTTTACAGATTCCGATTGGTCACGCTAATAATGCAAAAAAATAATAATAATTTGGAGGTGAGATTTAAATGGGTGACCATCCAAAAATGATGTTTTATATTCGCTGGGTATCCTAAACCATTCCCCCCATGGAGCCACAAGGGAACGTTTTGAAGTAAAAAAAAAAATTAAGAAAATGATTTTCGAAAAAATATTTTGAGGTTAGATTGTTTTTGAAAGAAGTCAAATATGCTCACCGAGGCTGCATTTATTTAATAAAAAATATAGTAAGAGCAATAATATGTGAAAATATTATTACAAATTAAAATAATGTTGTTGTTTTTTCCGTAATTTATTCCTGTGGTGGCAAAGATTAATTGTCAGCATCATTACTCCAGTCTTCAGTGTCATGATCCTTCAGAAATCAGTCTAATATGGAATTCAGTCTAATTTGCTGCTCAAGAAACGTTTTTGATTATTATCAGTGTTGAAAAAAGTTGCGCAGCTATGATTGTGGAAAATTAGATATTTTTTTCTTTGGTGGACAGAAAATCAACAATTCATTTGAAATAGAGATCTTAGAAACAAGAAGAATCTTCTTTTTTTTTAAATACTGCCCCCAACTTATATATATATATATATATATATATATATATATATATATAAGTTTATAGTCTTTATGTCTTTATAGATGAAAATATATAGCTATTTTTACATAAACATATATAAGAAAGGGGGGTTTAGTGTGCTTTAAATCTTCTGTCATTTCTGTTCAGAGTTTAGGACCATAAAGCTGCAATTGTTCCAACAATGTTCTGCACTCCCTATTTGCTCTATACTTACTCTCTATTTACATGCCCATGTACGGCATAGTACATAGTTTATCACCACTCTGTAGTTCACACGGCCACTAATCTGAAAGTGTTTGTTTTAAAACTAACAGGGCGTCAGAAATCAAACCAAGTCGTAAAACAAAAGTGCAGGAGAAATGTTGTTTCAAGCACAAAGGTACATACATATATTTCAGAAGGTACGTGCCTTCCAGAAGGTAGATTGCCCAAGAGAAACACACTGGCGTCAGCTGGACGCTCGAGATGAGGCCCAGAGTTTGCTCTGTGCTGCTGGAGGGAGGCTACACGTGACACTAAGGCCGATCTGGTGACAGTTTCTGTCTGGACCACAGGCCCTGACTTTGCCCTCTGGCCTGAGAAATTCCCCCATTCCCCAAACAGGGAGTTTGAATGATCTCAGCACCTCCCTGTCAAAGAGCGACCCCTTTTGGCTGACAGATCTGCAAGAATGCGTCTAAGAGGGTCAATCCCAAATAACACAACTCAACCCACGAGTGGCGAGCGGTTTAGCCATCCGTGGCTTAAATTACAGTTAGGAGGACCTACGCTGTAAACCATGAATAAGAAATAACTTGATGTTGCCGTGGAATACTTGAGCATATTTTGAGTATCCTGAAGTCTAACATCTCTGGTAAAGGTACTTAATCATTCCTTGTAATGCATTACATAAGGTTCTAATCCCAAATATGTTTAGCAATAACACCGATTTGCTCGTATCGGTTTGCTCTTATCGATTTCACTACTTACTAGTGGCTTCCACAAACAAGTCAAAAAAGCGAAAGGGAAACAGGGGCTCTGGCAGTTCACGGAAAAACATCTTTAGCGCTCCGGTGATGACATGGATGTCCTCCCATTGGCTGTCGCCCAAGTCAAGCTCCTCCTCTGGGGAAACAAAGAGACAGAGTCAGAGAAGCCAACAGAGAGAATTAAAACAACAGTCGTTTGATGAGGAAATTAAAAAATGCTAATCATTATGTCAATGTTAATACGCCCCTTGAGAGTCGAGCACATTGTCCTGCCTGCATTTCACTGCTTATCAAACCACTCTGAAAATCCTTATCAAACAATTTGTGGTGCCTATTACAAACTAACTAATTCATACCTTTCAGCAAAGCCTTTAGAACTAAAACAATAATATGTCATTTAGATGAACACTGATCCAACTGTTGGCCTTAAACCAAGCACTGATAATAGATAATTACAGAATTAAACTCACCTTGGTCAACTAGGAAGCGTAGTTTCTGGATAACAGCCAAATTGCCACTCACCCTGTATATCCCATCAGCCTCCAGGCCTGTGAGGATGGGGTAAAGACATCTGTCTGTTAGTCAGCCAGGAATGTGATAAAAACATTTTTTTTTTTTTGAAGGATAATTTTTTGAGCTATACCTCGTTTTTCTACTTCGTCCACACACAACTTGACAAATCTGGGCACAGTGGTCCTTTCTCTCTCGCACAGGGTCAACATGTGACATCCAAACACTCGGTCTATGGAAAAACGTGTCAGTGAGAATTTTTACAAATGTATAATGGTAAAGTAGGATTTGCTAACACTTTGTATTACAGTGTCCATATCACAGGTGTTCATTTTTTAATATAAAAAAAAAACACTTATAATGATTAAAACCATAAATCATTGCTGTTAATAAGTCTAGTCAAGTCACCTTTATTTATATAGTGATCTTTACGATACAGATTGTTTCATCGCTTTACAGTGATAACAGGAAAATAATGCAACAAAGATTGTTTCGGCTGTACAGCAGATCTAGAAGAAAACAGTGTTATTGTCCAGCTTAAGTAAGTTCAGTGATGGTTCATTTCTGTTGCATTAAAAGTTATTAGTTCATTTATCTACAGCCATGACGTCATCGCCCATGGGTGCGTTTCCCGAAAGCATCGTTGGCCAACTATGGTCGCAAGTTCCGTCGTTATCAGCATAGTTCAACGATTCGGTGTTTCCCGAAACCATCGTTCCAACGGACATTCGCAAACAGCATCGCAAAGTTGGGTTGTTTGAACGACAGCTCTCGACCTGTGGTTAGAAGCATCGTTTCTATATTGCAACACATTTGGAGGTAATAAATCCTTATCTTGAGCATAATGAGCAAGCTGACATTCAGTACAACCGGTGTCTTTTATTTAGAATAATTACAAATGGAATTTACGTCTTTTAGTTTGTCAAGAGATTTGAAGTGTTTGAAAAGTGCGCATGTGCGAACGCGCTCCACTATGTAAGAAGGAGCCAAATATTGAGTCTGGTAATAAAGCAAAACAACTGAGAACAATTAGAAATAGTCCTCAGATGACATGTCTCTAATTTATATACAGTAAAACAAATCTAGCGTTAATTGGATCTCAAACAGTTTCATTAAAAGCACTTATTACTCCACCACGTGCGAAACCAACATGGTTGAACGATACTTTGCGACAGTGGGTTTCGGGAAACAGTCGTGACTAGCTAGTTGATTTTTCCAACGATGCATCGTACTATGGTAGTGAAGCAGTGAACTACGTCGTTGTACGGGAAACGCACCCCAGCATTGTTCAATGAGTCGGTGTTTCCCGAAACCATCATTCCAACGAACATTCGCAAACAGGGGTGCGTTTCCCGAAAGCATCGTTAGCCAACTATGGTCGCAAGTTCCGTCGTTATCAGCATAGTTCAATGAGTCGGTTTTTCCCGAAACCATCGCTCCAACGAACTTTCCAAACAGGGTTGCGTTTCCCGAAAGTATCATTAGCCAACTATGGTCGCAAGATCCGTTGTTATCAGCATAGTTCAACGAGTCGGTGTTTCCCGAAACCATCGTTCCAACAAACATTCGCAAACAGGGATGCATTTCCCGAAAGCATCGTTAGCCAACTATGGTCGCAAGTTCTGTCGTTATCAGCATAGTTCAATGAGTCGTTTTTTCCCGAAACCATCGCTCCAACGAACTTTCCAAACAGGGGTGCGTTTCCCGAAAGTATTATTAGCCAACTATGGTCGCAAGTTCCGTCGTTATCAGCATGGTGCAACGAGTCGGTGTTTCCCGAAACCATCGTTCCAACGAACATTTGCAAACAGCATCGCAAAGTTGTGTGGTTTGAACGACAGCTCTTGACCTGTGGTTAGAAGCATCGTTTCTATATTGCATCACATTTGGACGTAATAAATCCTTATCTTGAGCGAAATAAGCAAGATGACATTCAGTACAATTAGTGTCTTTTATTCAGCATAAATACAAATGTAATTTACGTATTTTAGTTTGTCAAAAGATTCAAAGTACCAATTTTGAAGAGTGCGCATGTGCGAACGTGCCCTACTATGTAAGAACGAGCCAAATATTGAGTCTGGCAATAAAGCAAAATAACTGAGAACAATTAGAAATAGTCCTCAGATGACATGTCTGTAATTTATAATAAAAAATCTAGCCTTAATTGGATCTCAAACAGTTTCATTAAAAGTAGTTATTACTCCACCACGTGCGAAACCAACACGGTTGAATGATACTTTGCGACAATGGGTTTTGAGAAACAGTCGCGACTAGCTAGTTGATTTCTCCAACGATGCAGCGTACTATGATCGTGAAGCAGAGAGTTACATCGTTGTACGGGAAACGCACCCCATCTCAGTTCAGTTCTCATACAATGGTAGGTAGATCAATAATATAGTTAAATATCAAGTGCCCCCAACTAAGCAAGCCAGAAGCCAAAGGCGTCAGGTGACAGAATTAAAAAAAAACTTGAGAGAAACCAGACTCAGTCCCCCCAGCCAATAAACAAACAATGATAATTAATAACATAATTAATGTTATTATTATTATTAATAATAATACCAATACAATAATAAAAATTCAAATTATTAATAAAGTACAATTTATAATAATAATTGAAATTAATCTTAGTTTTTATTATACTAACAGTAGATCTTCAATGTATTTATTTAGTACTATTTATTGTGAAAAACAACAAAAGCATTATTAGCATTAATTATTATTATTTAATTAATTATTAAATACAATAAAAATAATGTATCAAATTTAACTTAGCATCTTAAAATTGTCACTCACTCATGGTGCAAGATTTATTTTTCTTTTTTTTTTTTATTTAGTTTATGTTAATCAGAAAACTTATTTGCATTGTCTTTTCAATTATTTACTCGTCTGCCACCACAATGTCTTCAATTATCTTCATTTGGTGGCTTTTTCAACAAATATCTAAAAAGTATCTTTGCTTAATTAATCAGCATCTCAAGTAATTAATTAGATGTTTCAAAAAAAAAATATTGACAGCTGTACTTAATAGCAATGAGTAATTACAAGCTGCTTCGAAACTAATTACAGATTACGAGGTGCAATATACGAGCAATATAATGTAAAGTGTGACCCAGGAATTTCACAGATGAAATGCATAGTGAAATGTTTTGGGGCAGTCATATTTCAAAGATCAGAACGCTCCGTAATGAGCAACACTACAGTAGTAATCGTAGAGGTGTAAATGTCCTCATCATTTGGCTTTTTGAGTTCATATAGGACCAAGCGAGCTGTCCCAGAGGCTTCTGGAACATCAAAGATGTCCTGCTCTCATTTCGGCACCCGCGAGGAATGGGGGGTGGGGGGGGGGAGAGTGGCGATGTGCTAAATGCATAAATGACTGCAAGCAAGCCACCTTTGCATACAAATGCACATTCAGAACTTTCCTAGAGAAATATCTGGCAGGAGGGGCATTTCTACATAAATTACTATTAAAAAGCATCGGTACAATACGGAACGCTCCTAATTTCAAATGGTTGTTTACCGGGCTAGCTCGCCTTGGAGCTCTGCCAGCGATAGCGGTGTTAGGAGCCACCTGCGCTACTCTGTTAATCCCACAGTAGTTTTATTCATTCCCTTAATATTGTCCTCTTTGATCTACCATTTACCCCCACAGATACAACATTAAAGGGTCTTTTTGACACCAGAAGAAATTAAAGATATCATTACCTTTATCCGAGAGTTCCAAGTATGCTTAAAATATCCTTTAATGTTGTTTGGTGTATGCCATGAATAAAATAAATTAGTTACAGTCTTTAAGAATTCGCATCAGGGATTGCTTGTTGAACTGGAATAATGTGTAAATGAAAAAGACTGTCTTGCTACCTTTTTTTTTTTTTTTTTTAACTGGGTCACAGTTGTGTTTAATATGGAAACCATATGGGAGCCAAAATAAACGAATGTCCTAAGATTGTACATCCGTATGTCATCATGTAATATGTAACCTGCAATTGTGTAGCATGTAATTATTAACTGGGCTACAACTGGGCAGAGTTGTTAAATGAAGTAAAAAATGTTGGATTTTTGAAACTGATAGTTGGCAATGAGCATCACATTAATGTATAGCGCACATGTCAAATCTTTCACCTTTAATAAGGCCTTTTTCCTGTAGCGTTTTCATGGAGGGCCGTCTGGAGATGAACTTCTTCAGTCTGTTCTTAACTCCATTCTTGTCCGCGCTGTCTGAGGCGCTGTAATTCAGCTTGAACACTGTGCGGGGGATCAGAGGAGACACAGGAACAATGCTGTCACTGAACACTCGCCACATTCTTTTGAGGCTGTCTTTGTGCAAGTCCTCCTCATGCAAATAAGACTGTCTCCTTTCTCCACATTGTTCAAAAGCACACCAGAAAAGTTGAAATATTATCCAGTGTATGTGGATATCTCATTTCACAGCATTTATTTATTGATTCCGGCCAATGTTGGTGTCAATATTACACCATCTTGACAAGTCCAGTGATTAGTGTGTGACTAGTGAGCGTTCGGAGCTACTGCCCAGTATTCGGTATGGTAGTAAATTAATTCTCTTTGATACTCATTCAGGGCAGAAAATGCTGCAATTACCAATGACAGAAGTGCTTGGAGAGAGCAAGTCAAATAGCTTGTAATTTATAATAATGATTGACAGAGAGCAGACTGAATCTATCTTACTCAACATCCCAGTGGAGTGCCACACAGTCTTATATATTGTCTGAAATTCAGCTTCTGTAGGTCACTGTCACATATGGTAAATGATGAGAAGAGATGAGATGTGGTAACGTGTCTGAATTTTATTATAGTCGTCATGTTATTCCAGATGTGGATGTCCTTGGTACAGTAACCTAACTGCATGTGGTCAAGGTGCTGCTGTGCTTCCTGTTCAGAATGTGACCACAGTCGCACAGAGGAAAATGTGATGGGAAAAAAAATAATCATAAGAATGAATCGTGCAAAATAATGTCCAGGTCACATTTCACCCCCAAATCAAAAGGAAAATAGGATAGTATATTTTGATTAAAAATAATAAAGCCTTCTTTTAAGGATTTTTATATGGTAGCATGACAAGTATTGAATAACAATTATAAAACTGTTAGTTCCAATCCTTGATTCTGATTGGTCAATAGCTGTGCTTTATTCATAATAAAACACGACTACTATCGCTTAACCCAACGGTTCTGTTTATCACTGCGCAACACTGCAGTTCCTATGTAGTTTTTGTATGTGAGCTTTCATGCATATTACACATTCTAACGTTGTTGCCGTTCACGGTCAGGGACTATTTTTTTCCAGCGGAAGGAAGGCATTAGTGATTTTACTTTATGAAAGTTGCACTAATACATATTCTTTTTTACTTTAATATTTTTTATTGTGTGATAACCGTTTTTTAAAGGCAATAAGGTATTTGAGCAAGTGCTGTATCATGAATACGTAATGGCTGAAGGGGTTACTCCGCTTCGTGTCGTGCCTAACAACGCCCTTCAGTTGTTACTTATTTACGATACAACTCAGCGTCCCGTACCTTATTGCTTACTTAAAGGGGTCATATGATGGTTCTAAAAAGACATTATTTTAATCTAAAAAAAATAATAATCTAAACATTATTTTGTGTATTTGGTTTATTGCAACGTGTTTACGCCGTTTTAGGTTATAAAGAAAGTGTGGTGTGCTCTGTTTGGCTAGCGATCCATTAGATTGTTATTGGCCCAAAAACCTTAAATGTGTGACTGAAATGTCACGCCCCTTACCATATTTGGATCATCAGCTCCCAAATCAATAATGACAGGTGATAATGTCGGTACTACCTTATCAATTCGAGGCCGAATCTGATCCGGAAAATGCAGGTGAACCAAGCTGATCGATCAAATTTGGCAGCGCGACTGGACTAGAACGTATCAGTCCAGTATCGTATGGTATGGTTTTATTTTCATTGGGGACAAAATTACTGATTATTATGACTGATACTCTGTCTTTTTACGCGTCGCTCTACGGGCGTGAGAATAATATGTAAACATAAAACTATGTCTGAATTTGTGATCGTAGAAAGGACAAGCAAGCGCTACTCTATTAAGCTCAAAACTCGCGTTTGAATAGTCAAATTTTTAAAATGTGGAAACATACTTTAAAGGCTGTGTCTGTAACTTAGAAGCACCAGACTGTACATGTAAAGATGGAATTGCCCCACTTTTTAGAATCAGCCTTTGTGCTCTAAATACTAATTAACAGTGAAAAAAACATTTAAAAAATCTTATTTATTTTTTTTTTATATTACAGTATTTGGAAAAGAAATGAAGGTAAAAACATTCCAGGATTTTCTCCATATAATGCACTTCATTGGGAACCAAACGGTTCAAGGTCCAAATGAGAGTTTCAGTGTAGCTTCAAATGGCTTTAAACGACACCAGGCGATGAATAAGGGTCTTATCTAGGACCCTTCGAGTCATGACTCGGAAAAAGATTTGTTCATTTTGATGAACTAGTTTGAACAGGAGAGTCACGAACGGGCATCACAGAACAGAGCAAGGCGAGCATTTTTGCTTATAAAACTTAAACTTTGTTATTTATTTTTTAAATGACTGATGGTTTCGCTATAGATAAGACCCTTATTCATTGTCTGGTGTCGTTTAAAGCCCTTTGAAGCTCCACTGAATCTCTCATTTGGACCTTGAACTGGTTGGTTCCCATTGAAGTCCATTATATGGAGAAAATCCTGGAATGTTTTCATCAAAAACCTTAATTTCTTTTCGATTGAAAAAAGAAAGACATGGACATCTTGGATGACATGTGGGTGAGTAAATTATAAGCATTTTTTTTTTTTCAAGTGACTTTAATTGTCATGAAAAATAAGGTAAAAAAAAAGTTACAATGCAAAACAATCCTGATCCTAAAACAGGGTCCATTTTATTCAATTAAAAAAAAATGTTCTTTGGATTTTGGGGTAAAATATGACCTTCATTTCTTTTGGAAATAAAGTCTGTGAACAGACTGTACTGTACTGCTAACTCATTAATGTGAATATTAAACAGTGGTGAAGCAAGGCTGCAACCCAGACACACGCACTGTTTCTGAACTCTCTGTACTGATCGCCAGTTATCACCTCTCTCACACACTCACACACACACACACACACGTGTTACTCACTGATGGAGCGTCTGTGATCAGACTTGGTCTCTTTTGGTTTAGGTTTGGTGGCTTCACAGGTTGGTCTGGGCAAGCATTCTGTACTGTTGGATCTGTTTAAGGCCACTCTACCACAGCTCTTGCCCCCAGCGCCACTCGACTAAACCACAACATCATATAAAAGATTCATCAGATAGATGCAGAAATATCCACAAAATGTTGCTTATGTATCCCAGTGTTAGAAGCTTATCATTAGTATTAACCATTTTTTTTTTTACCTATTCCAATCTTTAAATATAGTCCTTCGTATAAAGCACAGACTATGTTAAAGTAAAAATGTGTCTTTTAAGAAATGGCATACCAGACTGTCCACTGCTTTCTTGAGGGCATCATGCCATTTACAGATGGTTGGAAAGTGATCTGCCTGCAGCAAAAACTCCTGACCAGTTAGGGTGGTTATCTGTTGGTAAAAGAGGGTTGAAAGAGAGGCATTCAAACAAATACAGCTGGCAAATTTTGTGTGAACGCCTCTCTTGAGCATAAGAGACTTAAGATAGAAATGCGGATTTGGTGAGCACAAGAGACCTACCAATCTCATCTCCAATCTTTTAAACGGTAATGTATAAGATAGATATACAATATATTAATACACATTTTATTTATTTATTTTTAAATACCATCAGAAATCAATAATAAACATTATAGGAAGAAGTTAGATGAGACACAAGAAATTTCAGATTACAAGTTATTAGTGTGATACCTGACTAAACATTAGACTTATTTCTCGAGACTGGCATAACATCACATGGCACAGTCGCATAGAATAAGTGACATTCCGAGAAGAATGCAAGCAAACACCAACGCTAAGGTCAGAATTGTCAAATACCGTTGCACAGAAGAGATCCTTGTTATTTTAAAGAGAGCTGACACTGCATATTTCTAAAAACCTAAAATCCTTTTAGATTGGTCAGTCTCTAAAAATACCAGGCCGGATCACAGAACACACCACAACCCCCTCCCCCCCATACAGTCACTACACATAGACGTCCAAAGTTTTCCCCGTTTAAAACAGACTTTTCTGACTTTGAGAGAGGGTGGCAGGGGGAATCACGCAGTCTCTTTGGGGATGGAGTGAATACAGAGGGGATGGTTAGGGGCACAATTCTTGTCAGAGTGTGTTTGCGATCCCTCTATTCTTCAGAGTGGAACATCCGAGAGAGCATGTTTGTTCTGAAGCTCCTTCTTTCCTGGAGGGTGCCTGCGGACATGACAGTAATAGTTTCGAGTGGGGTGGACTTGTTGGAATCCTCATCGGCGGTTTGAACGGGTGAAACAGACCCACTTTAATGAAGGATATTTTTGCTGCAGGTCATAAGAAACTTTCAGATGACAGTTTCACATCTCTTTATGGTTTTGCTAACAACGCATGGAGCTCGTGCAGTATCAGTGATCCCCTTTTATGCAGATTCGACAGATATTTTATAGATGTGAGACAACATTCTTTTCGGACATTCGAAATTAAATGAGCCTCTGACGTATTGCCGTTCCACTTTGATTCAGAAGACGGCACAGTGATAATGTTTCACAACCCAGCACGCAATGTATCAAATAATTCAAATAGTATTTCAAAGCCAAACCAGCCTTAATAAATACAACACCAAAGCTCGATTAAGTTAAACTGAAACACATTTTTTACGTCTTTCAAAATGGCTCATCCTGTAAATCAAGCCGTTTCAAAACCAAACGTCACATTGGTCTTTGATTTCATGAAGATTATCTGAGAGCGTTAGCTGATGAGTCATGAGTTCTGTGCCGTTTCTAAAAAAAATGATAATCATCTTTCCAACTATCCGTTGCTATTCACCGATACCTTCCCAGAATCAAGCTCTCCTAATTTATGCCATGTTTCATCTCTGCATGTGGTGCTGGCCATGGAAAAGAAGGACCCAGAGATATAATGCCAATATTTTTATAATGTGCACATATTTCTATGGACATTTAATGCTGTTATGGGCAGCTTACACAACAAGTCTTGTACAAATCATACTGCAATATTTATGATTTTATTGTTGTACTGGGCTTAACGCTGTATATATTTTTCTTCTCCTAACCGTGAACTCAAATTTATTTTGTAATTCTGTACTTTAGCTACATATATTTTCTTCTTACTTATTACTAAAAAAGTGCACAGACATTTCACTGCCTTTGCATCACTGTGTACTGTATGTGACATTAAAACTTTCAACTTAAACGTGTTAATGTTCTGTAACATTGGTGAAATAACAACCGCAAAAAAGTAAAATAAATATATATATATATATATATATGTGTGTTATATATATATATATATATATATATATATATATATATATATATATATTTAATTTATTTATTTATTTATTTAAATGTTGTGTAAGGACATTATTGGTCAGGAAAAGTGATTGGAAAACTGGGACTAGTGGAAAGTTTTGTGTGAGTGGAAATAAAAAAAAGAGTACATATAAAAGCCCAATGCTTTTAATCACACTGTTTAATGAGGAGGAATTTGAATATCTCGGCTCTCACTTTGACTCTTCATTAATGTTTAATTATGCAGAGCAGTACAAAGACCAGAATGCCATTTGTGACTTAACATTTGTGTTTTGCTGTTAAATTAAACATTAATTTGAAAGCTACATAAAGACACAACTCAACTTTGAAGCGCATTAGATTGCAGGGTTAATTATCTCCAATTTCCACAACTCCTGAGATGGGTCTGGGTTTGAGAGCTACTGGATTCCCAGAGAAAACAAAAGCCAAATCTGAGGGAATGGAAGAAGATGCACTGCATTCCCCTGATGCTTTCTCATGCACAATGTTTAATTCAATGGTTTAGGCTGCATAGGTCACATTAAAAAATATTCATAACAACAACGACAGAAACAAAATCTTTGTAAAGTGTTTCACGAGTGGCAAATTAATACTGTTTCTGTAACCAACATTCACCAGATTGCAATTTTAAATGAGCGGGCTAATCTCGTAAAGGATTGAACCATCAGTCGATTTGATTAAAAAGAGTGAGTTGTAATTTGCAAACACAAAAGCTTCTACAACTGAACAGCGGAATTGAAATTCAAAGTGAGAAATAACATAATAATGATCCATAAAAGTGACCAGGGGAAGATGTCACAAGGGCTTTCGTGTCAACAGTACTGTTATACAATGTGTTTCCTCTAGCAGTGGTTTTTATAAGTTGGTTTGAATTAGGGTTCAAAACCTTCTTAAATTGAAAAAAAAAAAATCTTTGTTTTTTTCTGGACAATAACTATTTGTACTGAGGCGTTGTAAATCGTATGTTCTTGCTAAGAGAGAGTCATTTTGCTGCTGTAATCTCCTTTGTAATCTGCTGTCTGAATCTCAAATCCTTCCGTTCATCCCATGATTATTACAGAATATAAAGTATATTGTTTGAATACTGAAATTAACGCTCAATACAAATGTAAGCAGCTTTGAGGGCAAGCAAATACCTTTCCTTCAACTCTCTTGCAAATTGGTCTTAAGAAAAATATTTTGTGTGGACGAGAAATGTATTTCATATTTACGTGCTTGAAACTATCGTTTTAGACACTTGTACTGTATGTCGCAGGAGTGGATTTTTATTAAAACAGTTTTCAACTTAAAGGTGACATTAAGTGTAGATTAGGAACTTTTAAGCATAAAATACTTTTTACTACTTATCAAATGTCTTTTTACCCTTGTCTCATATTCAGTATTATTCATTTATTACATTTAATTACATTTATAATCTAAACTTTTTAGTTTCAATCTTTTTGTACTGAAATTACCACAAAATGTGTTGTATCATTCCCAATTTAACTGTATTTTTGTGCAAAAAGGGTGACAATATTATTGAATTATATGCACTCTAAAAAAATGCTGGGTTGTTTTAACCCATCTTTGGGTCAAATATGGACAAACTCAGCCATTGGGTTAAATGTTTAAATTACATTTTTAACGCAACAGTTGACCCAAATTTGGGTTAAAACAACCCAGCATTTTTTAGAGTGTGTATTTAGGATATATACAATCCTAGTAATAAAATGACCCTTAGTAAAGAGTCAGCCATTTTATTTTATGGAGTTTAAAATGTCATTGGAAGTCTAATACACTAAAAAATCATTTGCGATATGATGGAAGTGACACTGCCATGGAAGAAAAAATACACTCTAAAAAATACTGGGTTGTTGGACAAATATGGACAAAAGCCAGCTGTTGGGTTAAATGTATAAATTGGATTTTATTAATCCAACATTTGGGTTTGTCCATATTTGACCCAAAATTGGGTTAAAACAAGCATTTTTTAGAGTGTAATAACAAGAAAAACTAGTAGCAGAGTGAAAAGTGTTTTTAATATTTTGAACGTTGTGAACCTTGTCCAAACATTGCTCACCAATGGCTAAATATTGGCTAAATACACTACGCCTTTATCCTGCAATTTGATGTCATTTGGATCAAATATGTTTTAATAACAAGTCCAGCATTGAGTGTCCCACTGCTGTGACAGTCAGGTTAAGCCTGTTTACATGAACCGCAGTGATTGACAATCTAAACAACATTCTGTAATTACACAAAACATCACTTCATTAGCTCAATTCTGTAAAGCGTCCTTTCAAAAGCACGATACTTAGCAGTCCTTCTAGGCAAGCCATTTGAAGAGTCAGATCTCTCTTCTACTCAGTGTAAGCCTGTCAGTCTGTCAAAATCTGCAGTAAACATGCCCGAAAGGTGCCGAGTGCATGAGACACGAGATCTGACACTGCCTGGCCAAAGATCTTCGCTTCCATGGACAGTTGAGGAGATGGTGTATGGACATCAACCACATGCTATTTATCGCAGTGCCTATAAACATTGCAATAACCTCCCCTGGCCTTGTTCCAAACAGTCCAAATTGGTTCATAATTGCTGCTTATTCTCTGCCCACTTTTTGAGGAAGAATTTATTTATTCATTCATGACTGATTTCAGCAAAGGTTTCCCCCTTTAATTAATGTTCAAAGTGTGTGTCAGGTGAAAGGAGAGTGCAATGTTTGAGATTTAGCTCCACTGTCTCTCCAGCTTGACGCCACATGCCAGCATATGATATTTCAATCAGCCTCAGATGTTTCCTCTTGATTCTCAAACACTCATGTCAGGCAACCATTGTCAATAATGTGAGGCAGTTGTAAGGTCTTAGTGCAGTCGCATTTGTGTAACAGGATTGCTGGATTTGATAGTCTTTTTCACGCAGGTGACGCAAACACGGATGCGATGAGAATTGGATTTCCATTGTCTGATGGTTTTTTGTTTCCTGCTGCACTGAAAACTGATAGGCTGTGCGAGAAAGGACTTTGTGTTCAGGATGAATGTTTTGGAAGATAATCTTTTTCCGTGGGTTGTTTAGTACAATGAAAATATTTTGAACTTGTCTTTTATCACAGGTAAGACATAAAGGTTTCATTTAGCAAAAAAATAAATAAATTACGTTGTCATATAATTATTCTTAACAATAATAAAGTTGGTTCCTAACATTCCCAACCTCTATGACTTTCTTTCTGCTGCATAAAACAAATGAAGATATTTTGAACAATCATGTTTTAACTGTTCATTCAGTAAGGTTTGGAGTTTGGTTTGAAATTTGTTAATCTGACTATACAAATGGCCAAATTAGAAATTGTGAGAGTTCAGTCATACTTTTAATTCTGTATTGAATTTGATTTGATTTGCATAAATGTGTAACAGGCTAAAATCAGTTCTTTCAGTGGTCTTTCTTTTAAAGAAACGTGGTGTTCTCAGAAGCACTAGAGTTTCATATGTGCGTATAAAAACTGATTTATTTTTGTGGGAGCTTTGAAAGTGATGCATTTGAAAGAAATGCATGTCTCCCTTGGTTCATAACCCTTTTAAATGAACCGGAAAGGCTGAGAGTGTCAAACTGCTGAACAACACCGTGATGAGAATTTCTAGTGAAGTCGATTCTTAGTTCTTTTTACTCACTTGTTGACATAAATCACAGTAATATGAAATATTTCTTGAAACAGTCAAAAGTAGTTTCTTTTTTTTTTTTTGTGGCAGTACACCGTAAAAAAAAAAAAAAAAAATATATATATATATATATATATATTTTCATGATTTGTAATCACAACATTTTTTTTTCTTTTGTCAAATCAACTTAAATAATTTATGTGGTTCAGATAACATAATATTTTGAGTTTCTGATGATTAAATCAATCTCCTTCATTGTATTAACTCAATTTTTCAATTTCAATGAACTTAAAATGTTAAGGCAACCAGGTTACTTCATTTGTTTAAGTTAAACCAACAATATTGTTTTACAGTGATGCTACAATTTTTTTTTTTTTTGCTTCAAACAGATGCTGAACTTTCTAACCATCAGAGAATCCTTAAAAAAGTATCACGAGCGCAACTGTTCTCCACATTAATAATAATAATAATAATAATAATAATAATAATAATAATAATAATAATAATAACAACAAAAAATGTTTCTGGTGCACCAAATCAGCATATTAGAATGATTTCTGAAGGATCATGTGACACTGAAGACTGGAGTAATGATGTTGAAAATGTAGCTTTGCCATTACAGGAATAAATTACATATCAAAATATATTATAGAAAACAGCTATATTAAATTGTAATAATATTTGACAATATAACCGTTTTTATTGTATGTTTGATCAAATAAATAAAGCCTTGGCGAGCGTAAGATCTTTCTTTAAAACCATCTTACCGACCCCATACTTTTGCACAATCCCTTGGTGCACAATTTACAAATTTATGGCCATCTTAAATATGTTAATTTGCAAACACACTAAATAAAGCACCTCCAGTGTTGTGATTGAGGTTCAAGCCTGTTAAGTTTCAACTGATAAATGCTGTAATCCTGGTATTAGTAGAGATATAAGGATCTGCACCAGCATCCAAGGTCAATATCAGCAGTGACAGAAGCACAAAAAGGAATGAAAGTCAACTCCAGATGCTTAAGACACTGATCAAAACCTCCAATGAAAGAACGTGAACTTTCTTAATCACAACTATCCCTCAATCTGACACAAGTGTTTTGTCTTGCCCTAAGCCTCACAGATCTTTGAGACCTCGGCTGAATGCCTCACAGATTGCAAATCTAGCTCTCCGCGCTGCTGAATTAACGAGCCTGCACACTAATTTCTAATCCCGGTTGAGGTTGATTGACAGCGGTGGCAGACTACGAAATGGCTTGTACCATCATTACAAGCACTTTTTTCTGTGTGAGAGTTTGGGATTATTTAAGATTACTGCTTAATGCCGTTTTAATCTCTCCTGCAGAAAAAAAAAAAAAAAGATTTCTGGGCAAAATACTGGACAGCAAGTACAGTGGCGGTGATAAGATATTATAAGTGTGCGATGAGATCAGAAATCGTCTTTTTATCCTCGTTTTGCCTCATTATGAGAGCTAACTCTGCTATCAATCTATTGATAAGCATTTGCCGCACACAAAAACACCAGATGTTTAGAAGATTATCTCGCTTTAGATAAGTCCTAATAAAGTCTTTGTGACAACAATGACTGGACAGAAATGTTAGGAAATGCTTTTGGATGTTAAAGAACTTTGCACCCTGAAAGATCCATCCAATCACTGGTATGCAGATCGAAGACTGTATTTTTTTTATTTTTTTTTATTTTTTTAAGAGGTATGACACCAGCTCCAAGAGACAGTATCAAGCCTGGCGGATGTGGACGCTAAGCTCACTGAGCAATTAGGTTTCTTTGTAGATGTTTCAATCCTTTGAGACTTCATACATGTATTGAGCAGTTTGGTTAAGCTGTGATCTTACAAAGTTTGAGCCGAAAAGGGAAGGATAGATTATAAAAGATGAAGCCCAAGTTGTTATTAGAAGTGAGACCTTGTGACACAAGATCAAGACCGATGGCACTTCTGGCAAATCTTCACTATTAATATTTACTAGATAATACCCATCTGTATTATAAAGCTATAGCGATTACAATGCGTTTTTGAATAGTTTTGCCAGTAACACTTTACAATAAACTCTCATTTGTTAACATAAGTTATTGTATGTTAGTTAACCTTGAGCTTTGTTCATCTTTGTAAAAGCTGCTGTTCAGCTGTTCATGGTTTCTTCGTGTTACTTCACAGTGCATTATCTAATATTAACAAACACAGCATTTGATATTAATAATGTATTAGTAAATGTTGAAATTACCAAGTGCATTATCAGTTCATATTAACTAACAAATCAACTACTGTTTACTAAGTTTTTCCTGTTTTAACGCATGATAAAATGGATGAAAGAATGAACTTTGGCTCAATGTGTTGGACTGTCCTACCTGAATCACGTTCTTTCGACTGGATTTCTCTGTTGTCCACTCGATAAGAGCCCCACACAGATCCACACCATCTGCTTTACCACCTGGTTTCTGTGGAGAAAGTACAATTACATTAACATGTTTGCCAAGATACTAATAGAAACACCACGTTTATCATGTCTTACGTGACTTTGTGAAATAATAAACAATTTACAAACACAACGTTTTGATACAAGAAAGATTGCCTATTAAATCAAACATGCTTTGTATTAAAATAATAATGATAAAAAAAGCTCCATGTCAGGCTTTTAAGCTATGTAAAGAGGCATTTCTTACAGTCCTACGGTTTTAATGAGGTGGCAAAAATACTTAACTTCATCCTGATAACCTCTGTGCGTACCGCCCTAAGAAATGGCAGAGAGCTCGGGGGCTTTATGGCCACTTGACCATGAGTGATGTTGAAACTAATATGAGTTGACCCCATCGATGGCCTCGACATACCATTTACATGCATGACAAGCATGTGAAGGTAGTAAACCTCTATTCTTCTCTACCTCATTTTCTCCATCACTGCAACATGCTGCTCAAATCAGCAGAATAATAATATGGCTGTAAAGTCCTGTGCATGATGTCCCGTGCTTGATAAGTGTTTCCTTTTTCAGCAATGTTTAAAATAGTCGGCATCAAAGCAAAGTTAAGAATTGAGACAAATATGGAAATCGTTATGTTTCCGAATCCCCACCCAGATGCTAACAGTTATGCTGCTCGGTATAGCTTCTCATTAAATTGTTTTATTTTCCTGATTTTATATATTATTCAAGTATTTATTTTATTTATCATTTGACATAAACATTTGTTCATTGTTTTTTTTCACCCTAAATACAGGTGCAGTGGGTTTTTTGCAAATATGTACCGTGGTCTTACCAAATTTGCAACAGCTTCTTGTTTGCTCTCTTTATAGAATAATAGTTGATTGGAGCAGAGAACAACCCAGGTTGAAGTCCAGTTTTTTCTGTGAAAATAATTGAGGTTTTTACAAATTAAACTCACTGTAGCACTCCAGTTAATAGTGGAAACTTGTCACCAAACTTAGTGGCTTATTAGCTTGCATTTCACTAGCATATTGGCTGTTTTAATTACTTATAAAGCACATTAATGCCTTTTTCTGCATGGACATTTTTACATCCCTTAATCCTACCCAATACATAAACTTAACCACAACAAAAACTACCTTACTAGCTAGTAATAAGCAGTAAAAATAGGAGTTTGACGTAAAACTTGTAATGAAGAGTGAATATGTGTTGCCGAAAATAAAGTGTGACCAAACTAGATAGATAGATAGATAGATAGATAGATAGATAGATAGATAGATAGATAGATAGATAGATAGATAGATAGATAGATAGATAGATAGATAGATAGATAGATAGATAGATAGATAGATAGATAGATAGATACCGTAATTTCTTTCCTCCTTCAGCAATTTTGGCTTTGTTTAAATATTCTCCTTTTAAAACAGTCTGTAACAGAACAGAGACACAAAAAAATATATATTCCACAATATTTCAGAATATACAAAATACATAATAGCTTATTGGCTGCTGCATTTTAATGTACTTTTTTGGATAATTTGCTGGAATAAAAAAAAAAAAGTTTTGAAACCATGATTCCCATTTCGTGTGTGATGAGACTAAACTCTGTTTATTCAGCTCAGATTTCCATTCTTCAAAATAATCCTTTATTATCTTTTGTGAGTGTAAATCATTTATTGCAGGCTCTTTTGGCTCCCACATAAAAAATAAAAAAAAAATAATAATAATTTTTAATTATTATTTATACGATGGTGGTAGTGGAGGAGGTACATCATACCTGCAGCCCAACAGAACCATCAATGTTATCCTGAGACTGGTTTCTCCGGTGACGGTTGATCTAAACAAAGAACATGCGTTGCCTGAATGAAATTATGGACCATGATACGGCCAGAAATATTTTGTAATTTACTTTAAAATTAATAATAATTTTCTTTTTGATTGTTATTATTATTATTATTATTTTTGTTGAGTAATGTACAGTCAGTCACTGCACGAAATTTTATTCTGCATGCATGTTTCATATTTCTATGTAACATCTAATATTGAATTTAATTCCATCCATATTTCTTTTCAATCATAATTCTGATTAAAATTAAAATTTAGTGGGGTTTTTTTAAATCATAAAAATGTACATACTACCACACAAAATGATTATTATAGTAACAAGAAAGCATATTATTAAGCTACTTATTTGATGTTTTGTGTTAGCTTTAGTTTGATGAAAATGGCACAATTTCCAAAACGCTGTGCAGCAGTGCTGGCCTGCCCTCTGCTGTTCTGTGTCTGTGTTTCTAAAAACAGCCAACGCAACAGGAAGCTGCTCATAACATGGTGCATGAAGTTACACACACTCATGCGACATAGATAGACAGAGAGGCATAAAATCATCGAACTGGTCTTGGGCCGTGTGGTTGCGCTCATGCTCACAGGTTTCTGTAGTGTGTCAGGATCTGGTAAGACCATAGACTTTGTCTGGCTGAGTCTCTCTACAGTATTGTTCTGAGAACTCTTGATCCTCATCTGAACAGATCCAGGAAGCACCAGTGCTGGCTGCTTGTGCATCGCTGACACTGAAGAAAAAAATAGCAATAACACAAAATCTGTCATTTATCATTTTTAATTTGCTGAAAATATAAACAATACATAAGACAGACACAAAAATAATCAAGTTTCGGCCAACAGAAATTTCTAATTATAAATTGCATGAAAATGCACTTAAAAAAGTGACATTTTTTTGCAAAATATCCTTGCTCTGAAAACACAGAGTCCACGGGTCCAAGGCTATTAGCTCAGCAAGGGTCGTTTAAAGCCCTGGCTCGCACTGGCCCGACAGTGGAAACACGTCTAATGAAAGCAGTGCATTAAAGGTGCGTTAAAATGGTGTTTAAATTCACTTGGGACTACCTGTGCATTAAACAGTTTTATTGCACAGCTTCTAGCCAATCAGAATTGAGTATTTAGACAGACCATGGCATAACAGTAAAGTGCGGCTTTTTTTTAAGTGGCACTGCTTCCAGAAGAATTTTTCATTAATTTTCCCATAGGGATTTTAAAATAGTCTTCAATTATGAACCAAGCCATTTAAAAAAAAAAAAAAGGGGACATAATAGACAAAAGAAGATTGTTGGATTTAGCAACCCGATCTCACGACCAAGTCGTACGAATTCGACGAATGATTAAAAAGTGGCTAATTCGTAACAATTCATACGACCTCACTCGTACGAATTAATACGATTTTGCTAAATCGTACATATTTTACGAATTGGCCAATTCGTATGAATTCGTACGAATGACCTACCCCTTACCCCGCCCCTAAACTTAACCATCACGTGGGTTAAGACAAATCGTACGAATTAGTACGAGTGAGGTCGTACGAATTAGTACGAATTAGCCACTTTTTAATCATGCGTCGACTTCGTACGAATTGGTCGTGAGATAGTGTTGGATTTAGTAAGGGAAAGAAACCATTGCTATCAACATGATGGAGAAATATAAAACTACTAATTTACAAAAGTTGATTATAAAAACAATATATTTAAAGTTTATTTGCTAAATATTCATTAATATATAACAAATATTATTTTGAAAGCATAAGAAGAGCGACTCGATTACAAGATTTGATTACAGTGGATGGAGCTAAAGAGCTATTTTGGATCGTGTTGCTTTTTTCGACTCTTGGCAATGCCACTTTGCAAAGAAAAAGTATGCACCTATAGAACACGTAATATGTATGCGCATGACGTCACAGTTTTCACAAATTTTCAAAAACTGCAAAGCGTTTTTGTAGTTTACATGGAGACAATAACAAAAGTTAGCATTTTCAGGCCACTAAAATGCTGTTATGTATTTATTTGTATATATATATATATATATATATATATATATATATATATATATATATATTTTGAACGGCCCTTAAAGCTACGGACGACAAAAATACGTTTTCGTTTGAAAAATCTTTGTCTTTCCTTTCCATCCACATTAAGACAGCGTTTTTGTCAATGAAGGCAAAGCTTTTTGAAAAAAAAAAAAATAAATAAATAAAAAAAATAGAAAATTCAATTTTTTGCATTGTAGTGTGGAAAATGATGACCCGTTTGTCGTGTGACGCATATTGTACCAACAATACCTATTTGTACTGGGATTGTTGTGCCCGCTATTCACTTTCAGTGTGTTTGTATAAGTATAAATGTTCCTTTGTAGAATCGTCATTTTAAATTCCTGCAACAGAATATGCACTGGCAATTGCTGTTGCAGCAAAACATGATGACAGTTCCATTTTAGATCATTTAATATTGATTGTGACCTAGGCACAACAGTGAGTGATGGGATATTTTGCTGATAAAATGATCGTGCCAGAAGAAAAGTGTGAGAACTTTATGTCTGTACCCTCTGTATCATCTCGTGACATTTTATTATATTTTACCCATGTGCTGAAAGGTAATTTAAGAAACACTAACGTGCAGGGAATGTTTTGAAACGAAAAGGCTGTTTTTAAATGTCTCCAGATTAATGTGGACGTAGCCTTAGAATAAACCAAATGATATCATACACTGCTGTGGACACTATAGTTATTGCTACAGTTATCTTTTTATCATTTTTGAAGAAAAGGTCCTTTATAGACAACGCATTCTCACCCCAAGGCGTCACCTTTGACCATGCTTCAATATTTGACGTTTTAGGCGCCCTTTAGCGTCACTTACATGACGCGATCCTACGGCGTCATCTAACTGACGCTAAAGGAAAGCGTCAGTTAGAGGACGCGGTTAGGTTTAGGTGTGGGGTGGGGGTAGGGTACACGCGATCCTAGGGCGTCATCTAACTGACGCTAAAGGGCGCCTAAAGCGTCAGATATTGAAGCATGTCCAAATGCTTCCCAAGGCGTCAGTTAAGTGACGCCTTGGGGGTGAGAATGGGCTGTTATAGAACCTTAAAGGTTCTAGCAATCGTCATTTTGCGTCATCAGAGGATTTTTGGGCAAGAGGCTAAAGACTACAGCCAGTGCTCTGCATGTTTTCACCACGCCCATATGGGGCGGGATCTCACTCATAGAACGTAAAGATCGTGTGAGCCATCTTTCTGTAGAAGCTAAGCTAAAGGGCTCTTGCCTCTTGGTCTTTGTAGAAAGTTTGTATAGTAGGCTAATCACGATGGTGGAAGGTAGTTTTGAATTTGAAATGGCAGAAGGGGATTTCGAAGATCTGTTGCGAGAATCTGATGCTCGCGGCAACCTGTGCTAGCCAGTTGCGGGAGATGGAGGAACAAGAGGCGGCCGGAGCGAGACAGAGTCGAGCTGGAGCGGGCGAGAATCTGATGCTCGCGGCTACGCATCACGAGCCGTAATACAGTGATAAACAGTTGCGGTAGATAGAGGAACAAGAGGCAGCCGGAGCGAGACCTGAGCACAGGCAGACTCGAGCTGGGGCGGACTGGCGGTGTGAGTGCTTTCGCTGTGTGCCTACGGAAACAGATATAGACCCCTATTGCTGTCGCGAATCTCAGCGATGCCATTTTCTTCTGGTGAGATCGCTGAATCCGCAGAGCTTTGAGTGTAAAAGTGTTAAAATGTAATTATTTTTTAAATTAAACGTTATAGCTCACATTGGTTGTGATTCATTTTTTTAAACCTTAATCAAATGGAAATTTATCAAATAACTCACGATGTATCAAAGCAAGCCTAGTTGTATCCATTTATGGATTTTGCCATCTGTAACCGGTAGGCGTGGTTTGGGAGTGGCCTCGTAAGGGCAGCAAAGCAAGTGCATTCTGGGAGTTGTCGTCTTTCAGCACATGAGTAAAAAATACATTTTCTGCCTTTTCTCAGTCTAGAATGCTTCAATTTCAAAAATAATTTCACACTTCTACAATATTAATGACCAATATTAAATACACATTCATCTTCCCAGAGGTGAAGTATCCCTTTAATTAAGTGTTAAGTTAAACAGCTCTTAAAAACACTTAAAGTAGAAAATAGTAAATAATGTAAGAGCTTAATGCGTTGTCTGAGAAACCATGGGTAAATGTCTCTTAAAAAAACCTTTTTGTCACAAAACCATTGGTTCATATCAACGCATTCTCATCCTAGGGCGTCATATAGTGACGCTTTTGACAATTCTTATATATTCAACACACATGGCAACTTTCAGTGCCAATATGGGTAGGTTTAGATCTGGGGTAGGGTTAGGGTTAGACCACTAGGAGGCGCCTTCTGGCCCATATATATATCTGCGTCTCATACTGACGCTAAAGGGTGCCATGTGCGTCGGATGTATACGCATTGTATGTTTATATACAGTATAGCACGCTATTGAAGATTGTAAGCCTGGTGACCACTTCCCTGCTTACCTACCATTAGTTGGCTTTGTAGTAGCTCATGCCTCAGTAAAATAATGTTTTAATTTTGTTTTTGTTTCCAAAATGGTAGACATCAAACTAGAATTCCATTGCATCAATATATTTTAAAATGTTACTGGTCTTTTCAAGTTATGGACTGAATTCACTTCCTGAATTGAATCCGTCTTCTAAGCTACAATAGCAATTTGTAGTTTGAGCTTTTATAAAATGTTAATAAAATGCAAAATGTTTAAGTGCATGTAGACACTACATTTGGATTTGTTCTTCCGCATTTCATTATTGTGTCATTATTTATTTTGTTGTCTGTTGGCAGCTTTTTAAATATGTTTCTTGTGAATGTTTCGAAAGAGTAATTGCACCATCGGGTGAGTGGAGGAACTGATCTGTCAAGCCTTTTTTTCACAGAATCTAAGCTTTTTAAAGCTTAGATTACTACATTATAAGCTACAGTAGATGCACTTTAAGCTAGTAGATGCACATATATTATACAGACTCACAATACAAAGGTTTTTATATAATAATTATAATAATTAATAATTTGTCTTTAAATGGTTTACTTAAAAATAAACAACCAGCTCTTGCAAAAATCTATAGATCAATTCACATTATCAGCCATTTCTGACAGTTCTTAACAGGTTTTAGACATAGAAGGTTAATTCTGTCAGCCACTATTTTAATTTTCAATTTGTAAACAAGCCATGGTCGCAGCGGACAGATATCAAGATTAGTGGCAATTTACAGATTTATTCAAAAATCACATTTTTTAAAAAAAAACAAACAAACTATATTTTGCTTATTATTATTATTATTATTATTCTTTGTCCAACTCAAGACTGTTTCTATGTGTATATTTATTTAAAATGTTTCTGTAGCTGGTAAACCATGAAATCTGCTGCTGCTGATAACACACTGTAGCCTGACAGGAAATAAATAAATCTTCAAAAAAAAAAAAAAAAAGAAAAGAAAAGAAAAGAAAAGCACAGCGGAAACAGCGACACTTTCAGTGGTGCGTAACAATTCGCCTGTCTTACAAGAGTGGGCAACAGTCTACATATCCTCTGTTTAAAAGAAAATATTCATAGTATTTTTTTATTTTTATTTTTTTTAAAGTAGCTTATCAGTTCTGACATTTTGGCATAACCTTTGGGAACTTTGCATGCAAATATTTAGAACACATTTAATCAAGGCATCACAACATTTCAGTTAAAAAAACACAACTTTATCTTCTCACCTGACAAATTGTCATATATTAAGGCAAATAATACTATTATATTATAGACTATTACATTTATAATCAAAATAATTAGCTCTAGATATGCATGTAAAATAACAAATCTGTTCCTCTGCGGACCTACTTTTCTTTAAGCATCATTAATTTGATATGCAGGATAGAGATATAAATTCAGGTTAGAGATATAAAATCAGGATCAAGATCTAGCTTAGAAACAGGTTTGCATCTAGCTTAGGATTTAAGCAACATCATTGAATCTTCAGTAACCAGCTGTCAACCAGAAAACATTACTTTAGTAGCATCATCTATGTTCATTTTCTTATACATTCTGTCATTTCCCAGTGCTGCCGTCCTAAATATGTATAAAGTGGACATTCATACCTGGTTCTCAGTCGGTTTCCGAAAAATATAGATCAAAACCTGTTTCAGCAAAGACAGAGAGAAAGTGTCGTTTGGAGGAAGTGTACAAGTCACATGGGACAGTCAAACTCAAGATGTGCAAGCATTAGTGCATACATGGGGCTTCTGCTGTCACACACTCTTCACTTCCTGAGGCCTGTGACAACAGTTTCAGACAAGATGGCCGCTGTTAGAGCTCACAAGAACAGATGAAAGCATATCAGCATGTCAGCCTGATATGATGATCAGATCATTATATATATATATATGTGTGTGTGTGTGTGTGTGTGTGTGTGTGTGTGTGTGTGTGTGTGTGTAATGATGATTTTAATCTTTCTTTGTATCTTTTCTTTTTTACTTTCTCTCTTAAGTCAAACCCACTTTCCGTTTCAACTGTCTGAGGGTGTACATTTAAATATATCTTTTGGTGCATCATAACCCTATCTGGCTCAGTTCAAAAACAGGAAACAGAATAATAGCATGTGGTTTGAAGCCCATCTCCCCTTCTCAGTCTTTGTGATTTTTCAGTAAAATAAAATAATAATAATTAAAAAAAAAATATATATATATATATATAAAATAATAAAATGGGGACCCACATCATATCAGAGCAGAATACCTTGATTTGGGTCTCCTAATTATTATAATAACAATAACAATAACAATAATAATAATAATAAGAAGAAGAAGAAGAAGAAGAAGAAGAAGAAGAAGAAGAAGAAGAAGAAGAAGAAGAAGAAGAAGAAGAAGAAGAAGATGAAGAAGAAGAAATATTTAGAATTATTATTATATTAATTAAAAGATTTCTAGATTTCCAGAAATGTTTCTATAAATGTTTGCTGCATTAATGTCAAATAGCCAGCGCAGTTTCTTCTCTTTAGAGATGCAGAGTAGTACAATATAAGCACCTGTATCAAACGTAATAGTGATAATCCATTATTTCATAATTTATTCAAAGGAAATATTCTGTATATTTTAACAGAAAAATCTGGTTGTTTTTTAAAGCTGTAATTACATTGAATGCAGAACACACTTAGGCCACTAGATGGAGAAATGCATTAAAAGAGAAAGAAACAAAACATTTAATAATGTTCTAAGCTATATAAAATACATTATAATACAACCAACCTTTTTAACAATATGTCATCATTTCTGTATATTTCTGCATCCATACAACCAATAAATATTAAAGCAAGTTTACTAGAGCTGGACAAATCCACGGTCCACAACATCCACATGCAGAACCTTAATCCAGCCACTAGATGACACTCTCACAGAACGAAGATCTCACCTTTTAGACCATAGCCTTTTATATAGGCCTAAGTTCATTTTCTAGTTTTACTATTAATATTTTATTTTAAAAAAATAATCTATAATAAATTGAGAGGGACACACTGTTAAGACCAGACGAGAGAATTTCTCTTATTGGACTGGGGAAGAAAATATACATGATAACTGGTTTTAAAATTGCCATTTTGGGGAAGAAAATATACATGATAACTGGTTATAAAATTGCCATTTTGTCTTAAATTATCAAGGGAATTTGATTACTTGTGACATGATCATGTGATATAGAACGGCTTCCTAAAATTTCCTCAGGCAGGATTGCAGTAAACAGCCTAAGTAGGCTATGTGAGGTTACGTGATAGGCTATGTAGAGTAAACGTAGTCCATAAAGTAGTATTGAACATTTGGAAAAAATGGCTGATCGACCTTGCTTTAGAGGGAAGGGGGGTCTCAATGATATCCTGGTTACTTCATAGGCAAAGAACTGGATGAAAACTAAAATAGAAGACATGCAATTTTTCAGATAACAGATTCATCATATTATTATATGTATTAATGTTTTTTTTATATATATATATAAATTAAGTTTGGTGATGCTTGCCCTTATTTTGAATCTGGATTTCATTTTTTATCGTTAAATCGTTATTAAGACCTGTATTAATCATATTGGCAAACTTTCCACTTTAAAGAATGAAAGTGTGGACATGAGCTAATGTTTCAGTGTGCAGGAGGTGCGGGACAGATTTTCAGAAAGAGAATTAGAGACAGGAATGTGCTGGAGTTCACAAACAATGTCAGATTGTATTACGGCCGCAGGGGCGTCACCCTGTGAGTGAGGTGCTGTGTGCGAGTGGGGTTAATCCACTGTTTATGAAACACAGAGGGTGAATAGCCGGCCTGGTCACACTCAAACTCCACTGCTGTGTGATGTATGTTTGCTCTGTCACTTCATCTTAGAGAGAGAGGACGGGTAAAAGACCGAGAAAGAGAAGAGCTTTTTATCTTTCCCTTTAACAAGGACAGGTGAACAGAATCTTTAAGCCGGTCAATAAACAAGCAACTTTTGAGGCAAAGCTGTGAGCAAATAAAAAGAGAGCGGTTTCAGAGGACATCTTTCATCATGAATACCTTGAGAGGTGTTTAGGTCTAAGGCCGAGGCCCGGTGGTGTGGTCCGACCTCTTTCCTTGTCTCCACCGGGGCAGATGGCAAGTGCACTCAGTTCCCATGTCTGAGTCTAGATTAAACCCTGAACCAGAGGTGTGTTAATCCCAAACAGCACCTAATAATGACAGAACTGGGGCTCTTTGATCAGACAGAGAGAAAGAGAGATAGATTGAGTAGAAGAGGGGGTTGTGAAACACAGGGATGGGATGGAAAATAAAGGGCTCAAGTAATAATAATTGCTACAAGATGGTAAAATCTCAGCAGTGTATATTGTACATACCTAAAGATATATTCAAAAAGCCTAAACGCTTACCGAAATCCTAAACTGAAAACTGTTCCTTTTATTATGAGCCAAGTTGCATCTAATTTATATAGTTGTACAATATCTTAATACTTCAGTATTCAGCTATTCAACAAGGATGCATTAACCAAATGTGAAAGCAAAATGTTTCTAAAAAGTTTCTATGCATAAAATAATCCTAAAAATATTGAGCTGCACAACTGCTAAGAAGAAGAAATTAATAAATTACATTTTAATATATATATTCACATAAGTTATTTTAAATGAGTTTGAAAATGTCCAAACTGAGTTGTGAGGGCATTTAACGTGGTCATCAATATTGTCTTAATAAAGACAATGCCACAGCATTAAATCTAGGCCAGGCTATAGACATATTTGTGTGAGGTTAGGTTGAATCATCAGTGGTGTGTGTTTAAGGGCTTATAAGGAAGCATAAATGAAGAGAACTGTTATTTCAATAGCAGGAAATGGAGCCCTCAGTGAGTACAGACATAACTATGAGGTACGGCGTGAGAAAGTCTTGTTCACAAAACTCACACATTTAATGCCACCCCATTAGCATACAGTACATAAATATATCCATGAATATATCGAGAATACTGATCTGCTCCAAAAATATCTATGCAGTGACAGAAATGCATTCAATTTTATCAAAAATAAATGTGTAAAACTATAGGCCAGATTACAGAGTTAAATGTTTTAAATATCCAAGGTGTGAAACCATCGTCAGACTGACAGAGTGACACTGGTTAACCACTAGAGGGCAGCAAAGGGCAGAACACACGAATACAGTCAGATGGGTGAAATGGATTTATATTGGTGTGTGTGTACGTGTGAATTTTATGTGCAAGTCAGAGATCATAAATGTGTTTTTTGTTAATATCCTGCCTTGTCAGGTTCACTTTTACTCTGAGTCACTCTGTTGAGTCTCTTTTCACTTTAACATGAAAAGACAAAGTGTAAAACACACACACACATATATATATTTGTGCTCAGGTTGGAGTCCATTAAAGCTGCAGCGCCCACTCTAGTAGACGTCCAGTGTGACAGCGAGGTCACAAAAGGTCAAATCTCCTCAATGCAGCTCATCTTGTCACAGAAGCAAACTTCTGCCTCTGACCCCCCGAAAGCTTTGGCCTCTGACCTCATGTTCTTAGGACTCTTTTTTTTTCTTCCTTTCATTATGAGCGACCAAACAAAGGCGTTCTCTAATCATTGTCCGACAGACAGGACAGGAGGTAAAAAGATATTATTATCTACTTAAAAGGGCTTTATTCAGCTATCATATGACCAAAAACATGGAGCTAAGTGTGGACTGCATAGTTGCGTGCATATGCAATGAAACCAGTGAAAGAGTGTTCATATAGTTGCTCCACTTTTTTTTTTTTTAAGGGCAATTTTCACATATTAAGCATTTATGTTGATAGATTAAATTAAGTAAATGCCTAATTACTAATATATTTTTTTTTCTAAAGAAATTGTAAATTGTTTAAATAAGTATTTTAGTTGACTAAAATTATGCAATTGTGTTAAATCAATCAGTGTTTAATGGACTAAAAATAAAATGCAACAAAAAAAATGAAGGCAAAGTTTTTGATATTATGATATATTTATGTCATGGTATAACAAATTCATATTATAATTTACTTTACTAAAATGTAAAATGCATATAAAATACATATACAAAATCAATTATGTAGGACTATCAAATAAATACAATCAAAACTTATGTTTATTACTTGTTTATAATACAACTATTAATTGACTATTAACAGATTTAAGCGGTACAGTAACTGCTGTGCCATATGAAAATAAATTCTGATTTGGTTACAATGTGTTCTTAATCCAGGGTCTTTATAATTAAACTATAGCGATCTCATCTCATGCACTTTCCTTGCCAAGTGCAGGCCGCATAGTAAGCACTCCTAAAAAAAAGTTGTGTTTTTAAATGACAACCTTCATGTTACTTTTACTTTGTCATACCTATTCATACAATAGAAAATGCAAATGTAACATTAATCTCCAGTAGTGTGATTTTTCCTCTCTGCTATCCTGTGATGTATCGATGTTCCAATGTAAAGCACTTTTAGACTGGTTACAAAACAAAGACTACAGACAAAAATAACATAAAATACATAATACATAAAAACACACACACACACACACACACATAAATAAATAAAAAAATAACACTGATTGGGGAAAAAAACAATCTAATACTATCACTGTATCATGGTGCCTCTCATTACTTTTTGTAAGGGTTTTATTATGTTTTTTTTTTTTTTTTCTGTTCTGCCCCACAAAGCAAAAGGCGGTAACTACGCAGAGTGCAGAACTGAGAAAAATGACTTTCAGGGCTTTTTGCAGTTACTGTACAAACGACTACCATTTTTCTCCAAAACGACACACATTTTGTCATATATATAACAAAGGGTGCCTTGAATTGAAAATGAAAATGATAATAATTAATGTTTGACCAAAACTGCAGTTTCAGCCTTTTTGCTTTGTAGGGCAGTATTGTATACACTGCTATCTATTATTTGTTATCACTTTTATCAAAAAGCCAAGGCAAGGAATATGTCTAATTAATTAAGGTCAATCTGGTAAAAGTTAGACCACACACAAACTAACTGAAAAATATTTTTCTCCAAACCGAAAGCCAAGACTCCGTGTAAATTAATTGGATGTAATGCTGCGTTCCAGACAGGTTTTTGTGTTTTTTTGAGCAGACATGTGGCTGCTTCACATATAACACACATGAAACAACCTCCTGTAACAGATCTTTAAAGTAAAAAAAAAACTATTAGACCATTTCTATAATTGATTGCTATCAGGATGTGAGGAGTGTTTCAACCAGTATAACAAAAACCCTAGCTTTAGAGTAGGCACTGCAATTAAAAAGAGACACAAAATTAACTATTAAAAATCAACTAAAACAAAGATCACCTTTATGTCTTGTCAAAAAAATGTGATGCAGTTTTTCATGTAACAGACAAGAGAACAGAAATGGTATGTGAGTAAAGGGACATGGGAAAAGCAAAGATGCAAGAGTTTCATGCAGACACCCCTCTGAGTGGCCCGGAAACAAACCCACTTTCCTCACACATCCAGGAAACACTGAATGTAAGAAAAAAGGCTGGGAAACTGTAGTTGTCCAATGACCCATCATATATACATTTTACTATGCCATTTTGAATTGTTAGTGACAGTCTGAGAGGTGACGGCAAACAATAGAGTGAAGATGGGGTTGTGGGATTGAGAAATCACCCTACAACAGTTCTCGAGATGCCCGCATATAAGTGCCAGCATGCAATGCTTCAGAGCATATACAACACCTGCCAGAACACATCTCTGACCTCAGGACTGCCTTGAGAGCAGAATGCGCTGCTTGCAGCAACAGGTGTGTTTTAGTGACATTTTCTGCTTATATAAAATATAAGTAAAATATATATTACAATTTCTGGCATTTTGTAAAAATTTACAAAATAGGACCATAGACTTTTAAATGTGTTCATGTTTTATTTTTATGTTATATTCATTGTATTGGTGTTTGCAATTTTTACTACCAAAAAAAAAAAAAAAAAAGAAACTAAATCTATCTATATAGTTGTATTAGATTTAGATTCATACAAAACCCAGACAACTTCCGGCAAATTTAGATTTGCTCTGCAAGTTAGACTGGTAAAGAGCTCAATCAAGCCCATTTCTAATCCGCCGAAATCACGGCACCAATCAGAAACGTTGGGGCGGGCTTTACACGATGACGACAGCACAGCGACGGTGAAGCAGATTTTGTACATTTACAAAGCTGGATACTGCCATGGAACTAGGGGTGTGACGTCATAATTGAACACCGTCATTAGAACTCTGTAAGCGCCAAAACAATGTTATAAAACAAAATGTTTTAATCATAGAGAATGTTTAAATACTAATATCAGCTTACGAGGGAAACGGAGGCGTAGTTAGTGGTGTTTCAGAGGCTGCTGCGCCCGATCTCATGAAAGTTCGTATCTATAGCACGAATGTCATTTCTTGTGCTATTTATACGCCAAAAACAGTTTTCGCGTGCATATGATACACACTTTATGGCATAAAATAAGTACAAACTCCCCACCCCCTCCCCCCTAAACCTACCCCAGGGTTTTTTAGTGCGTGCATGTACACGCAAAAATCATTTTTGGCGTATAAATGCCACGAGAAATGACATTCGTGGTATAGATACGCATTTTCATGAGACTGTGTTGCTGGAGATGATTCGGGAGAGGTCGGAACAGACAACTAAAATTCATATTTAATTAATTTGAATGAGTTATAATTATTATGAAAATTTGGCTTGACGGAATGATTCAATAACTTGTTGCATTACTGGATGAATCTGTGTTTTTTGAACAAATCTCTTGAATGTAAGATTAAATGACAAGTTGTCATCACCTACTGGTGTAACAGTGTAGCCTAATAGACATAATCTTTATTTGAAGAGTCTTTCAAATTACAGATTAACGGTGATGAAGGTGATTAACTATTTTGATTGCTATAATGGATATCAGGGTTCATTTCCGAACTATAAACTTTCATTCCAGTACTTCTGTGATAATTTGCAACAGACATAATGATACTATTGTGTGGTTGAAAATAATTTCGTAACTATTTGTGACAACTGCTCTCTCTGGGTCTATTGACAACTATAACAACTAATTCTATAGACAGCTATAACAAAAACAGGATTTATTTGTGTCAGGGTAGGGCAGCACCTGACCAGGTGTGTGTGTTTGAGGCGTTAAACCTGATTATCCCACCTGCATCCCATAAAATACCTGGGGCAGTGGTCAGTCGTCCAATAGATTTGTGTCTCTTCCTAATATCTGAACAATGAGCAAATTGGAACTGGAGAGAAAGTTCATGCTGATCAGCAAAGTACACCACTAAAAATCTTCCCTATAGAGTAGAGTCATTAATTCGGCCTTATACAATAATTTTGGGCCAGTACAATAGTGAAAGTAAAGATTTAAAGTTCATTGACATTTTCTTGTAGCTTACTGCAAATGTGTGTGTGTGTGTGTGTGTGTGTGTGTGTGTGTGTGTGTGTGTGTGTGTTTGTGTGACCCTAAAAGCTCATTATAGGCACAAAAGATTTCTGTGTTTGCTTACTGTACTCGTAACACATGATAGTGTATCAGCAAACATTGCTTGAAATTCTCCCAGGTCGTTCATTGCAGATCTACAGCATTGTTTTCTTCGCTTGCAGATAATGATAACGAATGGAGATGTGCCGAGACGAGAATGTGAGAAGGTAGATCAATGGACGGTTGCGACCCTCAAATATTGATGAGACGAGACTCAAAGAGAAATATTTAACATCATCAATAATCAATAAGCACAGAGTTAATGTTATCTGTATGAATGCTTTTTTTGCTGACCTGATTTTGCCCACTGGACCTAAACTTTGAGGAAAAGATATAGACGGTCTGTGCCTTTAAAGTACCGGTATTCATTTTAAAGATCAAATCTTTTAAATGAAAAAGAGTAAAAAAAAAAAATGAAAAAAGTAAAAGCTTATATCAGATATTTAGGAGCATTATTATTATTATTATTATAAATCTATTTGATGTGTAAAGTGTGATCCCTGATAAACTGATATTGATATTGGCCATCACATAACTCTCATGTGAGTAACTCCCACATTATTTTAAAGCCCTAACACACTATGTCCTTGTTTGTACTTTACACACACACACACACACACACACACACACACACACACACACACACAGGTGGTATGTGAAATGAGAAGAGCTGTCTCTCGCATGCCTGATTGTTATTGTGGGTCCTGCTGGTGCACCGTTGGGCTCCTGTATTAATGCCACAGCGACAGGAAGTTAGATATTGTGTGAAACTCTGCGTGCTTTAGAGTTACTGCAGAGAGAAAAAAAACACACAGGCATTTTCTCACTCACTCAATGGACTTTTAGCAGATTAAAAGGACATTCTTTGCCTTATCACAAATGGCAAAGCTATGAGAGGTGTGTGTTTAAGTGTGTAATCTATTATTGTTCATCTAAACATCTAAGAATGACTCTCTTCACTTTAAGGTCAAGCCAAGTCTGAATTTAGTGTGTGTGTGTGTGTGTGTGTGTGTGTGTGTGTGTGTGTGTGTGTGTGTGTGTGTGTGTGTGTGTGTTTGAGCCTTAGTCAAGAAGGCCATGAGAACCAGCTAATGCTGTAGTGCACAAAACAAGAAACTGAGTAGATCCAGGCATGACATATTGATGTTGTACTGTAGGCTGTTAATGTCACCTCTTTGTGTATAATAACTGAGTGTGATGTGTACTAATAATTGCTATTTAAAAGCACACTTCAGCCCAAAATGAATATTATTTCATGTTGACGGAACATCTATGATGATGTTCAGACGAATGTTCACCACCACCACAAAAAAAGTTTGAGGTCGGTAATGTTTTCGAGAGAAGTCTTCCATGCTCAGCAAGACTGCATTTATTTGATCAGTAAGAACAGTAATATTGAGAAACATTATAACATTATAAAATTACTGTTTTTAAAAAAAAAAAAATTATGTAGTTAATTCCTATGATAACAAAGCTGCATTTTCAGCATCATTACTCCAGTCTTCAGTCACGTGATCCTTCAGAAATCATTCTAATATGCTGCTCAAGGAATATTTTAAATATTATCATTGAAATTAGAAAAATTGAAAATAGTTGTGCTGCTTAATATTTTGTTTGTGGAAATGTTGATCTTCAATGAATAGAAAGATTAAAATAAAAGCATTTTTTTATAGTATATATATATATATATATATATATATATATATATATATATATATATATATATATATATATATATATATATAAAATGTGTGTGTGTATGTGTGTGTGTGTTATGTACAAAAAAGCATTACATTAGTCCAAATATCAATCTGTTATCAATATAAACATGTTATTATTATATGAAGAGTTCAGATGCAAAAGCCTCTAAATGCCATTTGAAATTTTCTTCTTTAATGATGATTTTTATCAAACTTGTATATTTAAGTTTGATAAAAATCATCATTAAAGAAGAAAATTTCAAATGGCATTTAGAGGCTTTTGCATCTGAACTCTTCATATATAAAGGAATATTACTGGTTAATAGAGTTAAGCTCTATCAACAGCATTTGTGACACTGTCACACACTTACAGTGCAAGTAAACAGCATTTTGGAGAGTTTAAAAGCTTAAATGTGCTGTTCTCTATCCTTGCATGTATCATGTGAAAGTCATCACATTTGTCGACTTTACTGGTGTTATTTGGAAATGTCTTATACATGTACAGTAAGTGTTTCTGCTGGATTTAGTTTAGGTTTAAAAGTTGCATATTTAGTCCAAATAAGATGACAAAATACTGTCAATGTTCTGAACCTGGAGTATTCCCCCAAATTCCCCAAATTCCCCCTCCCGGTTTCTTACAGTGATTTATTGCTTTTCACACCTGCATCCCTTCAGCAATTTAGTGTGTTGGGGTGTGTGTGAGACTATATTTACCCTTCTCACCAATACCTCTGTTAAAGCCTGTGGATTTGTTCTAGTGTGTGTGTGTGTGTGTATGTGAGTGAGTGTGATCTAATCCTGTTCAAAAACTGTGTCCTTAAGTAACGACAACACATGATTGCACATTTCAGATTCCCTCTCCCAGTCTCTCATAAAAGAAAGGAGAAATGCTGTATGGCTAACCCCATCATTAAACATATCTGAGGCCGTCCTGACCCTAAACAAAGCCCTGGAATGTTGTCCCACCGGCAGGAATGCTCAGGAACGAGGGGGAGGAAAGGAAAAGAACGGGAGAATGAAAGTGTGAATCTCCTTTTTTCTGACCCTCCTGCCAAGTGAAGGAGGGCGTCAAAGAAAAGGAGAGAAGAAATAGAGGGACAGAGCAATAGGCCGCTTGTCTGCGCGTGAGAAAAGCATTGTAGCTACACGACTCCTGGCTAGCATTGCTAATCACAGGAATGAACGGAATGAGACAAACCGTTCAACATGAAAGAACATACACACGGCCCACGGTTCATTTAGACCCATCAGGCAACCCCAAGGGAACCGTGGACATTTCAGTAAATCTAAATATCTCAATTGAAATCACATTATGCTATTCTATTACATTATTTGACAACCAAAACGTCAAAGTTGACTGAATGTTTGCTATACTTATGCATAAACTTTACATGACACATTCACCTGCCCTTAAAACTTTTCCAGAGGCTTACTTATATATACACAAATCTGGACTGTACATGCCAGAGAGTGTATGCCAGAAATAATCCTCTGGTTAGAGAATGTAGAAATAAATCAATCATAATGACTCAATGGCCTATTGAACATCTCATTAAGTCATGGAAACATGTTTTTCCATTACTCATCAACATATCAAGTTTCAACTTCATTTTTAAGATTCAACTCATTTTTTAAAAGTCAGTTTAAAATAATTTAAGCTTAAATTACTTGTACAGCCAATTTGATTAGGCTATACATAAAAAAATGCAAAGCAGCAACTGAACTTAAGTTTTAAATTTGAAGCTTTGATTTAAAATGTATACATCATAATTATATGTTGCACCATTTTCACTTCTGAAGAATATAGGCAATTGTAAATAATTGGGAAATAAAGACTATAAGAAATAAAGTCTCAAATAGTAAGATATGAAATCACACAATGAGATTTAGTTTAGGGTGAGCAAGTGTTTAGTAAAGACTCATTTTAAACTGAAATAGAAAACAGTTATTTTACAAAGTAACAAGATTTCACAATATTACTGTTTATTTTCTGATCAAATAAATGCAGCCTTGGTTAGCATCAGACACTTTCATCTTCTCACAATTATGAGAAACATTGCAATTGCAAGATATACAGTGTGAAAAATATAGCAATTTTCATTGAAGGGGGAAAAGGTCGATTAAAAGCTCATCAACTACTAGTTACGTTGTATATTAATCATGACTAAATGATTGTGCTACCAATAATTGTTTTATAGCACAAATATGTCTGGTGATCTTAAAGCAACACTTGTGTGTGAATCTTTATCTGTGTGGCCTGGGGGAAGGGTTGTGTTTCATGACAACAAAGTGAATTATATCACTCCACCTGCTCTAACATCAGCCCTCAGGAAATCTGTGTGTGTGAGTGTGCGTGTATTGTGATCTATGCCTAATCTGATTTCACTATTAAAATGCACATTCTCTCATACTCGTGTCACGACCTTGCAAATATTTACAACAAGCACAATACAATCCATCTGTTGCATGTGCAGTTGATCTGATATCGCTCTATCAGAACATGCAAGCTGAAGATTAAGAAATCTTTCTTTTGTCAAAAGATCTGCAGGAATTGTTTCTGGGTGTGTAAAGTTTACACTTTTGAAACAAATGTAGACATAAACAACAAATGTTTGACATATTCAGAATTCACATAAATATGTGTTACAATGTCAAGAAGAGTGCCAGAGACACAAAACAAGAAGAAAAAATGATTCTGATAAAAAAGTTCAGACAAATGATCCAAAGCAACGTCATCACATTTGTTTCATTGTTTGAAATGGTTTAAACTCACATACACATTGCCTAACTAACATTTGAGTGTGATTTGAGCTTTATGGCAACTATTTGATAAAGATGTAAGATGGTGTGGCAGTGTAAACCTAATATTCATAAGCCAAATCAAACACGTGGCATTATATTAATGACTGTTTTCGTTCAACACCTGCTCTGTGTATTTGTCCAAAGTATTTGTCTAATTTTCCTTCCTCCCGCCAGCAAGGTTCATGTAGCGCTCTGTCATCCCTCGTTCACATGAGAGGGAGGAAAGCTAGCGCTTTCAATCACACGCTACACAGGAGAAAAATAACAAAATGTGAGTTGAATAACAAGAGTCAGGATATACCGTCGCTCCTAGACATATACTAATTCATTACAGAGAAACAAAACAGAGTTAGCGTGCTTTCAGGGAGCGCTCAGTTTCTCACACAGGGTGACTGAGACGTAACAAAGAAGAAAAGAGAAAAGAACGGATGGACGAACATATGAGACACAACAGCAAAGGCCAATTAGCTAACTCACATGTTAGCCTAGCATATGACCAATTATATTGTTTGAATAGTGAGACAAACTAGAAAAATGGATGGGTGAGTAGAAGAACAAGGGAAAGTGAGCTGATTAAGTGGATGTTGGGGGAGGGAAATAAAATGAGGTGAAAGACTAAAAGAAGAGAGGGGGTCAAGAAAACTGTGCGGTAAGAGCACTGATCCTAGATTAGGTCATGTCATCCTTATTAGCCAGAGAAAGAAAGAAAGAAAGAAAGGAAAACAAGGGTTAGTGGACAACAGAACAAAAAAAGTAATCAGTTCTTAGGGTTTAATCCCGGAGAACGAGTGCGATGTAACGTCATAATGGTGGTCAGATGAATGCCACAGAGGTCAGGCGTAATTTTCGGGAAAGAATCTGAACACTTTGCTGGGGTGATTAAATGAGTGTGTCTGTCCGCTTGCAAGCACGCTTGAGTTTAACCTGAGGTGAAAGTTACCGGTAGCAGCACTCTGCTGTTTTGACCTATTCTAAGATAACCAATGCAGCAGATAAGGCACACACACACACACACAGCTGATATGGGATCTTGGGATGGGATTAGTGACAATGAGGGGAGATTTGGGGGTGAGAGGGGAGGTCGAGGGGCAGTTTGGCAGGGGAGGGGTGTTATCTTTGTGTGTATTTGTGTGTGTGTTTGTTATCTTTGTATAAGAATAAGGCTTTGTCCATGTCTTCCGTGCCCACACTGAGCTCACATATGGACATTTATAATGGAAATGCATTACAGAGATCAATATAGTATGTACAGTACGGTCTATATTAGTATGTCATCATATGGGGGTTTCTTCAACTCAAGGCACTTTTGTTAGCATTCTCTTTTTAAATGGTGTTGTGTGTCTGGTACTACATTATGGGGACAAAATATACTTACAATGATGGCACAAAAAGAAACCTTTGCCCTTTTAGGGACATTTTTGGTCCCCATGAAAAAAAAAACTTCTTATAAATCATACTAATGGTGTTTTTTGTTTGTTTGTTTGTTTTTTTTATGTAAAAATGCAAAGTTTTCTGTCATGGGTAAGTTTAGAGGATATAGCTTGTACTGTATAACTTGGAAACCCAAGTTTTTTTTTGTTGTTTTTTTTTTTTGTATACCATACCTTCAACATTTGCTATTATTTATGAAAATCCATCAAGAAAGTATGAAAAGTATCAAATCAAATTTAAAATCACTCATTTCCATAATTTCCCTAATGTTCGTAAACACAATACATTACTACACTACAATACATTACTCTTGAGATGCCTGTATTTTCAACTTTGTCAAACCGTTAATCAAACCATTAATTAGTGATAGTGTGAAAAATGTTTTAAGAAAGTGTATTTCCTAAATGTCCAAAGGGGCAATTGCTGAAACACTCAAAGGAAAATCTGATTTGAGAACAGTAAGATGTCTCAAACACATATTTTACGTTGAACATGGGTAAGCCTGGAAAAATGTGCGTGTGTGCGTGTGTATGTATATGTGTGTGTGTGTGTGTGTGTTCTTTGTGTTTTTGTCCCAGGCTGTAGAAAGCTACAGAGGCAGATCTCCACTGATAACAGGAGCCAGCACAGGAAACAACACAATAGCAGGAGACTGACCCTGTAAGCAAAGAACCTTAAGAGAAGAACATTATTGCGTTATTATCAACTGGCTAAAAATAATAATAATAATAAAAATAAAAACCTTTGTGGGTGTAATATTTGTCTCCATTTCAAATTTAGGTGAAGTCAAGAGAATTGTTTTGTTAAAACAAATATCCAACTTAATTTTTAATCTCCAAATTATCGGCACTTGCTATTTGTAGAATGCTGTTGTTTATGGTGAGTAAAATAATTGACATGCATATATAATTGTATATAGCACCGCATTTTGTACTGTCTTTATAAGCTAGACATGAATAAATATTTAAAATGAGCCATTCCTTTCGTCTCTCGTGAAAGTCAAACACATCAATTTGCACTCAAAAAAGGACAAACAGAGGACTGAAATGTGTAGAGAGAGAAAACGGCTCCTTTATTTTAACTTCTAAGCGGTTTCACCGCAAATTGAAGCGTGAAGACGACAGCACAATTAGCGGGCGCAGAGGGAGGGATGGGAATGAGCTTGTGAAAGGCAGAGTGAAAGAAAGGCAAAAGGATACAACTTATTTGGTGCACTCTTAGCCTCTCGAATCCCACCACCAAACCCTACGTGAACGCGGCCCTCGCGAAACATTTCAATCCAATAAAAACTAATGAGACGGCATTTGAATCCCAAAGGCAGACCGGAGGAGGACAGGGAGAAAAAGAGATGACAGAAAGAGAGGAAGGGTCCTGGAGTGAGGGTCTGCCCCCTGCAGATCATGCCATTCTACCACTCGCCCCCTTTTTCTCACCCGCTTTTCTCTCTCATTGAGCTCGGCGGACCTCGCCGTCTCTCAATCGGATCTTTTCTTTCCTTCACTCTTTCTTTGCATGCCTAATCCGCGGAGGAGCTGAGAAATACACTCATTAGCGAAGGGGAGAGAAAGAGAGAGGAGAACATATGGCTTTGACTTGCGATCACACTAAAAATACCTTGCCTTTGCCGGTTAAATAGTTTGACTGTTTATCGGCCTTCTCAGAGAGAGGAGCATATCTGAGAGCATCACAGAGAGGAACCTGTTTAAAAATGAAACAGAGAGCCACAACAATGATCCCAGAGCACTTCAGAACAAAGTCTTCCCGAGGGAAAGAAAAGGTGTTTGAGATTTTCTGTCTCGAAGAAGGAGAAGTGGTGGGGGATGGGGGGACAAGCAACAGAGAGTAATGTGTATCCCACCTGTAAATGTTTTTCTGACCACTAACATTATCAGGTTTCACTTGAAGTCTCCGGCTGATCCGGCGGCTCCTTTGAACGGAGGGAAAAAAACGTCTGCCCAAGGGTCTGTCCCCTTGATTTCCTCTCTGTTTTTCCTTTCTTCCTTTCTTTGCTTTCTTCTCCTTCGCTTTAACTATTTTTCAAACACAGTGAGAGAGTCAGTGTTAACGCATCTGAACCCCGGTGCTGTCAAAGGTTAACACACACACACACACACATACAGAGAGAGAAAGAGAGACACACACACCTGAAGGAAAAGCTTTTAGCACAGGTATAGGGAAGGCATTCCCATGAGGCCTTTCTGCAGCAGCTGCTGGTTAACAGTGTTGTGACATGTGAGGACAAAAGAGGCATCTCAACTTTAACCTGAAGACAACAAAAACCAGAGGGATGGATTACAGACAAGACCAAGATAAATATTGCACTTCTGAAAGAGCTTCAATACTAATGCTGGTGTATTGTCAATTGAGAAAGTCTGGAGCAGCGAAGAGTCATTAATGCAACAACTTTACATTTTATAATGTGCAGTACCAGTCAAAAAATATCTTTTTTTTTTTTTTTATATCATTTTAATCAAATACATTTCAAATGAAGGATGAGTCTGTGCTGTGGAAAGCAGGTTTGCCATGTCTGCAAAACAAAACCAACCCAATTGCTAATCAAAACTAGCCCAATTTAGGTCAAAACTAACCCAAAACCAAACCAAAACTAATCTTAAACAACAACCCACTGCAACAGTGTAAAAGTAGCCCAATTGCAACACTGGTGGAAAATTTACAGGCTTGTGAGGAAAAAAAGTTGATTTCCCGACCCTTTCCCATCTTTCTTTCCCTTAATTGTCTGCCTCAACTGTCCTATATAAGATTTAAAAAAGGCACTAATAATAATAATAATAATAATAATGTTAATAGATAAAAGGAAGAAAGAAAGAAAGAAAGAAAGAAAGAAAGAAAGAAAGAAAGAAAGAAAGAAAGAAAGAAAGAAAGAAAGAAAGAAAGAAAGAAAGAAAGAAAGAAAGAAAGAAAGAAAGAAAGAAAGAAAGAAAGAAAGAAAGAAAGAAAGAAAGAAAGACAGACTTAACTGGTAATTTATCAAATTTAGTTAGAAACAGCCTTTTCCAGTCCAGAACAAAAACAAATATTTATTCAAATTTGACTGCTTCAATCATCATTGTTGTGAATTTAGTACCCCATGATCCTCTTTGGTGGGTGTGTCTAAAGGGCAGCGTTCCACACCGGTGGACGTTCACTCTACCTCGCAGGGGCTGATGGGTAAGTGACTTCCTCTACTAATCCCTTTAGAGACAGAATTTCACCTTTCTTCTTCATTCTCTTCTTTTTTTGTGACTATTTCTACTTGTAATTCTAGCCTGATCCTAACTCCAGTTCATTTTCTTTCCTTCACATGCAAACTTAAGATGAATTTAATTTTGTAGATGTGTGCATTTTCTATATCTGAACATTCGTCAATGAAACCAGCAATATTTGGATACAAATGAGACAGTGCACACACATTAGTGAGTCTCAGAGACTGAACCCTTCAGGACATCAACTGTGATTAAACCTCAAAAGCTCATCTCATGCAGTTCAGAGCTCATTTTATTGCACTTATCCATCTCTCCAAGCACCTTCCTTGCCACTCCCTGCTGCCGCGCTGTCTGGAAGAGTCCTAACTGAGTGTTAAAATATTAACAGACTGTGGCTCATTAAAATGCTGTTGTGTGTTTCACTCATAGAGACCTTTTGTTCAGCAGGACACCAGCAACACCACCAGACCTCCAAGCCCACTGCTGCTACATCCTCTGCCCAGTGAGGGGCCTTCACCTCAGGCACGGACAGCAGCGTACACCCCTTTATAAAGAAGGGAATAAAGGTGGATGCAGGAGTCTAAGACTGTGTATGTGTCCATAATGTATTCTGATACCTCCCCCCATCTTCTCTCCTTTCCTCCCCTCATTTCACTCTCTCTCTTTCCCGTTGGTGATCCCTTGTGCTCTAAGTGTATCCCATCTCTCCAGGAGTCGTTGATATGGGGATTAACTCTAAAGTGTCAATCAATTCTGTTTTTCTAACTCTCTTTCTTTCCGCGCACAAGTATTTAATTGACACAGAGAGCCAGTCAGTATTTTGAGTCTGTTTCATCCCTGCGCTCTGCTCCAGGTCATGGGATTTAGAGATGGAGAGAGGGTGAAGAAAGAATGAAACGTGAACCGAGCGGAGAGGATTTTAAAGTGCAATTTTCTTGTGCACTGTAATGTTAGAAATGCATGTGGGAACTCCATTTTGCTTGACCAACTCTTCTAAAAACATGTTTGCGATGAATGACTGAAGATTTAAAGCTGAAGAGAGCAAGTTTTTGGATGTTAAAAGACTTTCTCCTATCCCGGCCTACTGTGTAGAGACAACTGTAAGAAGGCAACGTGTAGGCTAATTTTCCAAGAGAGAGTGGAGTCAGGTGATGCAAGTGGCGCCGAAATTACACACTTCAGCTTTAAGAATATTTTCAGCGGTAAAGAATGTTTTAAGGTTAGTGATATAATATAGAAGACCATTATTGGTAACACCAATTATTACAACGAACAGCTGTTAAAGGGAAAATTGGAAAATTGGAAAGTTTAAAAATAAAAGTTTACAAAAAGAAAAACATGGTGAGAATTATGAATGAATACATATTATTACACTACAACAGCCATAAACCATTTTTTAAAAAGATTGATGATAATATTGATGATAATAATAATAAAAAAAAAATGTTTCCTGAGCACCAAATCACGTACTAGAATGATTTCAGAAGGACCAGGTGACACTGAAGACTGGAGTAATGATGCGGACAATTCAGCTTTGCCAGGAATACATTACCTTTTAAAATAGAAAATGTAAACTTTTATTTTAAATTGTAATAATATTTTACAGTATGACTGTTTTACTGTATTTTTATCAAATAAAATTCAGCTGTGAGCATTCAATTTCTTTCATAAAAAAAACATCTTACCAACCCCAAACTATTAAACAATAGTATTCACTCAAATGTATTATTTATTAATATGTTTTTGTCATACTTAGCTAACTTTTTAGGAGAGAAGTTAAACTCCCACAAACAGCATAACAAGTAGTGGAGTGTTAGCTCAGTCAGCTCTACTAATTCATTTAATCAATGACAAGAACCCTCCTCTATCTCTCCATCTGTCCTTCTATTCTTTTCCTCCATTTCACACCTGGAAACCCTTTCCCTCTCTCACCTGCTAACAGGAGTTATTTCAGGTTCATTAATCTCTGTGACCTCCTGAGGAGATGTCGTAAACACACAGATGTGTGTCACCTGGCAGCAATGCGTGAGTTGGCTTTTCCGTGTACACACACACACACACACACACACACACACACACACACACACACACACACACACACACACACACACAGACACACACAATAGTGCGTCTAGTTTACAATCTTTGTGGGGACTCTCCATAGAAGTATTTATTTTATTTTTTTTTTTAATGGATATTCTGTTCCCTCATATATTTTTCTCATGAGGACCAAATGTCCCCACAAGGACAAGGATTTCAGATTTTGCCATCTTTGTGGGCACATTTTGTCCCCATAACATTACCAGGACCAGACACATTAGAACACACTTCTAAGACAAAGCAGAAGTCATGTTAACACCAAGGATTCAGCCAATCAAAATGAGACAATACTAAAAATGCTGATGTAAACAATGTCCAGTATACTGAGATTCCTCCCCATCTGGAGGCAGTCAGAAGCATTTTTGAAGCATTTTTTTTTTTCATTTTGCAAGCATTTTTTGCTTGCAGTTTGATAAGTACTGGTAATTCTTCTGTCAATCAAAAAATAAACCATAACAAAACATTCAAGCAACAACAGCTGACTATACGGAAGCCCTGAACCGCAACATAAAAAAATAAAAAAAAATGAAAAAAAAAATCTAGCATTTTGAGATTAAAGTCGAATTGTTTCGAGATTAAAGTCGAAATGTTGTGAGATTAAAGTCGAAAACTTTCGAGAATAAAGTCAAAACATTACAATAATACAGTCTTCCAAGTGTGTGCATTCCCAGTGCGCGTCCACTGACTGTGTGAGTGTTTGTGTAAAGAAATGCACTTGTGAAGTCGAACTGCCATGGATTAACACAAAACAGTAGCCTTTTACTTTTATCTGGGCTTTCAACAAAATTCTACACATTGTGCTAGTGGCAGTGTTTCTGAGGTGTTTTTGTGCTCGTCTAGTCGAGAACACAACAGTAACCGTCTCTTCACCGTAAATACGTTCTGGATACATTTTAAGTGCATCATTCTGTATCCAATCATTTGGCCGGATCCTGTGATTTCCTAAGACTTATTAACCACTAATGGTTGAGGAGAGATTCTCTGATATGTTTGTAAAGCGCTTTGAGTGTAGGCTTAGTAGACATATGAAAGCGCTATATAAATGCCCCAATCATTCATTCATAAAGCTGGATTTCTCCATCCAGTCTGAAAAGTGTTTTCCGTGTTGGTTTTTCTATAGGCTAAATCAAGCCTATTCCGGCACAGTATATTGGCACCTGTTGAATTTCCTTTGATGAAACAACACACTTACACACACACACACAAACAGTGTGAAACTCACTATTGGCCATTATGAATGCCTGTGTGTGCGGCAATGTGAGACAATGGCAAGCACACACGCGCAGCTTCTAAGGAAGACTGTTTTCTCATACTCTCAACTCTCAAAATATTTCCACTTTAATCTCGAAATGTTTTGACTTTAATCTCGACTTTAATCTCGAAATGTTTTCGACTTAAATCTCGAAATGTTATCTCGAAATGTTTTGACTTTAATCTCGACTTTAATCTCAAAATGTTTCGACTTTAATCTCGAAATTTTTCAACTTTAATCTCGAAATGCTAGATTTTTTATTTTTTTTAGGTTGTGGTTCAGGGCTTCCGTATGAATATGTTGTGGTTAAGGCAATTCCAGAATGCAGCAAGCTTATTAAAATATATATAAATTCAATAAAATAAGATCTAGCGAGACAAATATTTATTCTAATATTTAAAAAAAAAAACTTTGGTGGTTGTATGAAAAAGGAACATTCAATTTTATTATTTTGCAAATATTTATGGGAACATTACTTTTGAATGTTCTCTGAATGTTCTGAAACAAGTATAACTCCATGAAGGTTATAACACTGCCTGTATAGGCAGCAAACAGAAAGGAAGCTGGGATTTGGAGCACATGCGGATAATGTCTTCCAGGATTCCCTTATGGCTAAATCTGTTGTTGTTTACATGCATTAATGTCTTAACAGCTTAGTGTTAAACAGCCACGTGCAACGGTCAACACAACAAGCTTTAATAGAAGGTTAATTCCTTGCACAATAAGACATTGTTAACACCTCAAGGCTGAGGATGTCTATCGATATAAAGTAAAACATCCAGACAGTCTTTTAACATGTTTTATAGCTGGGCCAAAGAAAACATTTACCCAACAAATACCTCCAAACCTTAAACTGTGAGCACCAAAACAGCAGCCGGTTCTCATGTAACCCGTTTCAGAGTGGATGATTCCGGTAGATTATGAAATCTGTTCACTTTTTCCCACTAGAACAATAGTGAGCGGCATGACGGAGTGGACATCAGCTCAAGCACTCAACAGCAAAATGTGGCTGTTCTGAAGAAAGCACAACAGCACAGTGAGAACCAGACGTGCTTTCACCTCACAGCCGGGCAAATAAACATGTTCTGGCAAGAAAAACAAGAAAGATAAAGCACAGAACTAGTGAATGGCGTGAACATAAAACGCTTGTTTGTGACTATCAAACATTGTGTGTTTGTCAGAGGGTAATCTGGGCACCATGTGTCTTTTTGTGTGTGTGTAGCACGGTAGACAGCAGGACCGGACGTTTGCATAGCGATCTTCGTGAACGTTATTTCAGGTCACTGGGTAAGATTAATGTCACGTCAACATCACCGCATTGGCATTAATTTGCATGACCCTGGTAGTTTTGCAAACTGAGAAGCCCTTTGGGGTCGTTCATGTTATCCACACAGTCCATTAACTATGACCTGTTATACCATATTACACATACGATTTTTCTAAACCAAAGATTAGAGGATAAACTGAACCCACAGGGAACTGTATGTCAGAAAAGGTCAGTGAGCTCAGCGTGTGTGTTTGTGCTTGTTTGTGAGAAAGGAAGAGACTGAGACAGAAAGAGTGTGATCAGGCATGAGAGAGTATGCCAAGTGTCACAATTAGAGGATCAAACTGAACTCTATCAGATGACCTCAGAGGCCAAAGGTTAATGTGGATGTTCAGTAGTGTGTGCGTGTGTTTGAGCAGGCACAAAGAGAGAGAACACGAGGAAGATTTAACTTTGGTTCTAAAATTTAGTGAGCTGACTACAAGTTATAAAACAAGATATTAAAGACATCCCAACACAAAAGCTGTTCAAAAACGTCGACAAAGACATTAACTTGCCTTTTAAGATATGTTCAAACAAGGAGAATGAGAACGTGGATCCATCATCCCTTGTTACCACTGTGCAGGCTGGTGGTGGTGGTGCAATGGTGTTGGGGATGTTTTCTTGGCACACTTTAGGCAAATTGGGCATCGTTTAAATGCCACGGCCTACCTGAGCATTGTTTCTGACCATGTCCATCCTTTTATGGCCACCATGTACTCATCCTTCCGATGGCTACTTCCAGCAGGATAATGCACCATGTCACAAAGCTCGAATCAGTTCAAATTGGTTTATTGAACTTGACAATGAGTTCACTGTAAAATGGCCCCCAAAGTCTATTCTATTTCAGTTAGGATGCTTAGAACCTTAGAAGGTAGTTGCAAGTATAGACGACAGCGAGACAGTTCAGTTCAGAGTTAGAGAGAGAGTGAGAGAGACAGAAGTGGTGATACACTGCTCTCCAAATTAGTATGAAACAGGATTTTCTGCTGAGAATCTCATTTAAACAGAACGACTCCAAACCCTCATATTTCCTCCATCTGATGAATCAGTCTTAATCAAAAAGGCTGTTTTGTGTTGCTGGTGTCCCCAAGTGCTGATTGAAATCTGTAACGGTGCTGTTGTGCTTTGAAAAACAGATGATCACGCCATGATTAGGTTTGGTCTGTTATGTTAGAGGCCAGAGCTTAACCTGTGGATGTTACCACTCAGCAATCAAACCTTGATCTCGCTTTCTCTCCGTCTTTTTCACTTTTTCTCCCAGGCCAATGTCTGAACAGAATGAAACCACAGTTCTCAATTTCAGATCTGTTTAGGATAGCCACTGGCAGTCGGCACACCAATGGAGAGCTCTGTTCTTCCTGTGTTCTCTGTGAATAATCATAACCATCCATCTCACTTAGAGTCAATGTGACTGGAGGAGAAACGAAAGAGAGGAACATATATACACATTTTTGAGGGAGTAGATCTCAACTTTCAATTCTCTGGAGTTATGCTGCAACAAACTGACAAATAAGCCACTTAATATTGTGCCACTTTTGTGCATGTAGTATTTCAGTGTTCCTATCACTAAACACCTTTGCACCAAAACAGATTTTGTGAGCGTGTTAACATGTGCATAATCCAGTTAGTGAAGCAGGAAAACAATGCAGACAGTGCATGCAATTAAAAGCAAATCAAGCTGAAGTTCCCCTGATGTATCAGATTTAATAATAAATAAATAAATAAATAAATAAACACTAATTATGTTTTTGATAATGAGAAATCCTTATTAAACAAAATGCACAGCTGTAACCTTTGGTGAGAAACCTTACATCTAAAATATATGCCACATAAATGCCAAAACTGGAAATTAACAAAGTTTCAGAACAAATAAAACAAATGAAAACATTATATTAAAGTAGAATTACAACTCTCTTGTACAGTAATGTCTGTGAATATATGTAATGGTGTCTTGGGCAGGATATGCTGCTTCCATTTTGATGATGTTATAAATTGTGACATCCACAACTGCCCCATTACAAAGAACTGACAACAACACTGGCAATGTCACTGTAATTAGTGCATGTGTGTTTGTGGGTTAAGGATTTGGTGGAGTTTGTGGAAGCCATTGTAACCTTCAAATGTTTCCCAACCCAACCAGAGAAAGAGAAATAAGCAGAGGGGAATAAATCTGCAATAAAATTATGAGTGTCCATTTGCACTGGGGACTGTGTGGTTGTGAGTTGAACAAGCACACAAACACATTTTACGTTCCTGTTAAAGCTATATTTGCAGTGCTGTGTTAGAGTAGTTTGTGACTTTTAGAAGGTTATAAAATGTTTTTCACTGTTCAGCCAAAAATGAATGAGAGAGTTATACACAAAGGGAGGAAAATTTGGTTATTTCACTGTTAAAAAAATAAATAAATAAAAAATATTGTTGGTTTAACTTAAAAAAGTAAGTAACCTGGTTGCCTTAAAATTTTAAGTTGATTGAACTGGAAAAAGTGAGTTATTACAATGAAGGAGATTAATTTAATCGTCAGAAACTAAAAATAATAAGTTATCTCAACTAAATAAATTATTTAAGTTGATTTGACAAAAGAAAAAATTGTTGCGATAACAAATCTTGAAAATATTTTTTTTGTGTAGAAACCTTTCTGAAGTTCCAACCCGATCTCACGACCAAGTTGTACGAATTCGACGAATGATTAAAAAGTGGCTAATTCGTAACAATTCATACGACCTCACTCGTACGAATTAATACGATTTTGCTAAATCGTACATATTTTACAAATTGGCCAATTCGTATGAATTCGTACGAATGACCTACCCCTGACCCCGCCCCTAAACCTAACTATCACGTGGGTTTAGACAAATCGTACGAATTAGTACGAGTGAGGTCGTACGAATTAGTACGAATTAGACACTTTTTAATCATGCGTCGAATTCGCACGAATTGGTCGTGAGATAGTTGGAAGTTCTCAGTTTATTAGTCTCAATTATTTAACAAATTCCATTGTATTTTAACTTAACATTACTAGCTGCTTCTCAACATCTGTGTATATGTTTAACTATGGTCTTCAGTAGATATTTATTTGCATAATTTAGGTTTAATAAACTCAACTATGTCTTATTTTTGTGAAAATTCAATCCAGCTGATAACCATTTATGTTCCAATATAGACTATAAGCTGCTTGTGCATTTTCTGCTATGCTATTGTCTTTCTAATGCCATCTGATGATGCATATTTCACCTCTTTTGTTTAGATTCCTGGATGTAATGGTGCGGCGAGAGATAATTAGGTATGTGTGGTTCTGCTCGGCTGAGTCGGTTTGTCCAAAACACATCCTTTATCATGTTAGTGAGAGCGCTCTTCCGTAGAGTAGCTGGACATTCCACTCTAATGAAATACTTTGTGCCCTTTAAGAAGATATTAAAGTTTATGGTCATAATAATCCGTGAGAAAGCAGGCCAGCGAATTTCGTTTTGGTAGCACTTTTTAAGTCTGTCTGTATGTATAATACATTACAAAGCAAGTATACTTAAAGGGATAGTTCACTCAAAAGTAAAAATTTCCAAATGTATTAACCCTCACGTCATTCCAAATTTGTATGACTTTCATCTGTGAAACACACCAAAAACAAAGATATTTTGGTGCATATTTCAACTTTTTTGTTTACTATTTTTATTGTTATTAATTTCATTTAATTTAATTACTTCATTTTTTTTAATTATCCCTTTAAAGCATTGGCAAACATTAATGCCACTTAATAAACCGATAATCAGTTACATGCTCTCATACATCATGTTAATCATATTTACAATTGTTTAAGGAATGTTAAAGCATTAAAATACCTGATCAACAACAGTGATTTCATGTCATGCGTTTACAGGTTTTATACGTTTCAAAAGTGTAGTGTTTGTCTCCGCATGCAAGGTTTCTATGGTGTAACAGGACCCGAGACTTTTGTCTAATCCGTCATTACTCCTAAATCCAAAAACAGGCTGGCCCATCAGAGGCCTCGCAGAAGTGATTTGTAGCAATATTATTTCAAACATAAATCATTTGCGGCGAGAGGCGAGCTGAAGACAAGGGTTTATAATTTGTAACGTTCAGCATTTTTCCCGTGGTTTTTAAAAGCATTGGGCTTTCACTTGTATATCTTTGCCGGGCCAGCAATATCCCCTACGTAATTTAAAAACAACAGCGTCTGAGAGCCGCCGGGCAGACAGGATCAGCAAGTCAAACAAAGCCTTGAGCCCCCAGTGCCCCCTCGAACCTGCTCTTATTCAAACAGCCATTAGCATTTCCGCAGTGGTAATGATTGGAGCTGAGAAAACACCAAGGAAAAACTCACGGCTCACTTCCCACACGGTGTCACACACACTTAAACTCTCTATATAGGGACATAACAGTGACTTCTATAGATTTTTTGGGGGGCATATTTATGAGAATACAAAATAAAAGACATCATTTATTAGTATACCATTTTCAATTTTTAAGATGTTCCAAAAACTCTTCCTTCAGATATAGTTGCCATTTTTTTTTAGCAGATGTGTCCTCAAAGTTCGCAAAAAAAATGTCTTACTTAAGCATCTGCTAAATTAATAAATGTAAAAGGCAAAGTTAGAAACACACCCACACTAATATACATCCTCTCTTTTGGCGTTCTCATGCTTTCTGTTCACTGACAGTGTTCTTAGAGTTCATTAAGCTTTTGGAAAAGGAACGGGATATTACCATTTGATTTAGAAACGGACGTGGCAAATCCACTCAATAGAAACTCTTGATGACTAAGGCGTGACCGCCCCAATAATCCTCTGAAATGAACTGTTATATGAGATTTGTTATGGCACACCTCCATATAAAAATAAAATAAAAAGTTTTAAATGATCAGACTAGGTATGTGTTTTACAAGAAAATCCAATTTCAGTCTTTCCACTTCAAAATTTCATGTTTCTACTTCAATAATTCAATGTGAAACTTGCTGTCTCTTTTGTAATTGATTGTAAAATTTACTAGCTAATTCTAGGTGAAAATTTTTCATCTCCATTTTTTCTCTCCAGTGTAGCTCTCCAGACCAGTTTAGACCTGCTGCAGTTTATAAAACCAACAACAGGTGTCACTGCTAATATAGGTCCCTTAACCCAAAGCAGGGCTGACACTTGAGTTCACAGGACACAAATTTTAACATTTTATACTTAATGCCAAGCTTGCCTGCTGTGGGAGTATTGATGTTTGATGTGGCATCGTCAGACACACTGGTAAGGGTTCTATCGTATTGGCTATTATACAGGAGATTAACTTAACGCATGCAGAAACAGAAAACAGTGTCGGGCAACCTGTATGACACACATACACATTTCTTGATCAAGCATCAACAGGCAGCTCCTTGATCAGCCATTTGTTGTTGAGCTCCCTTCAGATGTCACTTTTTCAATTATTACAGTGTCTGTTTTCACACTTAAGACTTGCAGAGGTGATTGATGTACAGTAGAGTGTGGGAAACTAATCAAAAGGTCACAGCCGTGTTGTGAACTTTTAAGTCCTTTGAAAACATTTCATTTAAACTAGAAAAGGAGAGATCAGTTTAAAACACTATGTGATTAGCCTCATTGTCTATTGCCTATTCACAGACAACCGTCTAAAGCAGCATAACAGAAATGAAACCTCATAAAAAAAATATTCACAGTAGGTATAATGATGTGGCATGTTGCTAAACTAATGACATGATACAAATTACATAGTACTAATAAAACCATATAAAAGTAGGGATGCATGAAATCAGCAGCATCATCTCGGCTATCGGTAAAATATATTTTTTGCATCAGTCGATACTGATATGTAATTGTGCATGTTTATACTTTTCTACTTAGATTATGTTTCTCATCATCTAACACTGACTTTAAGTTAATCTTTAAAAACACACATAATTTAATAACATTGTAAAATGTAATATTTAGCAAATCTCAAAATGAATAGGCCTATCCATTTTCATACTGCTTTAATTCCCTTAAATCATTTTAATGTTACATAATTTCACTCATGTTCAAGTTGGTAACATGTATTTATGGACTGACCAACAGAAAGATGCTTGTTTTGAAAGTGGCGTTCAATATAGCAAGATGCACACAAATCATGGTTATACACAAAGTGGACTCAAAACTGACACTTTGTGAAGACGGAATGAAACGTTGCATGGACTTGGACATATGCTCAAAGGAATCAATAGGAACATGAGCGCTCGACTAATGGCTCATATGTACATGATTAGAGAAATGTAATACTGCCTCAAGGGTTTTATGCCTTGAGTACATGAATGAAATGGAGTGTTAATGGTGTGAGATGCATGTGTGCGAGATTTGCTAGTGATATACTAACAAGCAGCATATATAACAGCATAAAGGGGAAGACCGTAGAGCACAGATGGTGCATTCACTCGCGCACACACACACACACACTGGTGGCAGACAGGTCTAGGGCTACAGATGGTGACATCACAGTGGGGGTGTGAATGACAGAAGCCTTGCAATGAAGGAAAGTGGAAGAGGGCAACGTTTTGAGAACCACGTTCATATTTGAAATATGTGTGCTGACTAATACTGGTTTATAAAACTAGTTCAACATGGAAGTGTCAAGCCAGGCTGGATGTTATTTTGAAAATCTACAATTAATTAATAAAAAAAACTTTCCAGCACTTAATGGATTGATTTTGCTAGTCAATCTTCAATTGAATAACTGTATGTAAATGACTTGTTAAAAGTCTATATTGAATTATAAATTAATTACCCAAGGATCTTTCACCATCACAAAATAAATGGGTGTTCTCAGTGAAAGTAATTTGTAATTTCACAATGTTACTGTTTTACTGTAGCCTATTTTAGGTCCAATAAATGCAGCCTTGGTCAGAATTACACTTTTTTTCCATTACAAAAAATCGTTTACAATCTTACAGACGCTTTTTCTGTCGAACTAATAATTCTGTCCATATTACATTTCCTTTAATCGCTTATTAATTAAACTGAAATCATATTAAGCCTTCAATTACACATTGTGTTATATATACTTGGACACAGAGATGAAGATTGTCGCTGTGTTGTCATGTCATGCATTTCCATGCAGATTTGCAGGTTTTGTTCAATTTTATGTGTGTGTCATTGTCTGTTCTGACTTCACTGTCAGTTCTCAGGTCCCTCCTTTTGTATAACTTCCTTTAAACCACAAAGGCCAGGCTATTTTAGCACACACCGACCTTCCTGAATCACATATAACACTGCTTGACCCTCCCAACACAGGCTGAGAAAAACACATTTGGGGATTCTGTCCAGTTTTCACTATCATAACACTTTCAAAACGCAATACACAGCACATACACACATTAGACCAACTATATCATAATTCAGAAATACAGAAATCTGCATAAATGAACTAATGTGAGACCTAGGCCATGCAGAAAACAAATGCTGCTATAAAATATATGCAAAACGTGAACTTCAGTTAGAGCTGACTGTGATATCCATCGGCTCTGTCTTTGTGGTTATCCAATGCACTTGCAGCCCATAGCTTTGGGATAAACTGTCTTTTGAAGACAGGACAGTGCCTCTGGAGTGATGGTTGGTGTTGTAATGGGTGGGGAGGATATACCGTGTGTGTGCTGGATGGACAGTGCATTTGTATTCTTTTTCCCACAGTGTTCTAAATCTGTGACTATTGTTCTGCGTGTGTTTGTGTGTAAGAGAGAGAGTTGCCATCGCATGTGATGTAATTGTGTGTTCGCTTGTGTCTGATACTTGTTTCTTGTGCATGCTGTTATCATCACATCACATCACACCTCTGTCTTTTTCCTAAACTGTGTTTCTCCATTTGTCTTGCTGGCTTGCGTCCAGTAATTAAATAAGCACATGGACCGTATTATGGTTACACAAAATGACAGAAGTCCCTTTCCCTTCCTGTATTTTTTTCCCCACTCTCAATTCTATGTACAAGAGATTCCCACCATGAGACACAAAGCAGCTGTAAACAATAGCAAAAAGAAAACAATAGATGACACTGTGTGTGTGTGTGTGCACGTGTGAATTTAGAGATCATAAATGTGTTTTGTTAATATGAAAGGTTCACATTTAGGTGTGTAGCGGTCATAAATGATCTTCGTATTGATTGCTGGAGGAACCTTTGAAGGTGTAGAATCTATTTTATGAAGTTTTAAGTAGAAGCATAACATTTCAATTATAAGTCACCCAGGTGTCTATTTGGTGTGTATGTTTTCATCTGAATAAAGTAACTGGTATGTAATGAAACAAAAAAACAACCTTTTTAAGATGTTCATCAGACCTTTATAATAACTACCTAAGGTATAAAAATCTTCCTGCAAAGAAATAAAAATTAAAGTGTGTTATACAATTGTATCTCAGTATTTAAAAATGTTTATTAATGAAAATAAACAAATCTATAGAAATAAAAGAAACATGTGAATTGCATTGAAATATTTTTTTTGTAATAAATAAAAATATAAATGAGAAGTGTCAGAGGAAAACTACTGATCTTCTATTACATCATACACTAGGCTAAATTAAACACGTGAATATACACATGGTCATTATGTATGTATTTTTCACAAATGTGTGCATTTTTATCTGTGTGTGTTAGCCACCTTTGTGCAGGGGCTTTCCTTGTGACGTTCAAGCAGAAAGCCCGGAATTGCCACAACGTTAAACACACACAACTGGCTCAGTCAGTGCTTACGAGAACCCATTATACGTATAGTACTGACACATCCATTTTACACTGGACAGTTTCCTCAGGTCAGTAAAGTTCAGCAAGACTGCAGCTTAACAGTCACATATCTTCTAACACAAATCAAATAAAAAAGATAAATAAGATCTCAAAAAATACATTGCTTGAGGTTCCTCAAATATTCAATTTTTAATAGTTTTTGTCAACATTTTCTGCAGTTAATTTAACTTGAACTGCCTGAATGTAATGTTGCAATTCAAAAACGCGTTATGTTTAAAAGACCCCTTAACGTTCAAAATGTAACTGGCAATGAAGTCAGTATGATATTTGCATGCCGAATTGCAGAAATAAATTCTTTCAATTATTTGTTATTGCATGTTTATTGCATGTTATAGCCAGGGGCACATTAAAGCATGGGCTTCCATGGGCTGAAGTCCAGGGACCTACACTGGAAAGGGGCTTACTGTCTGCACGAAAATTATATTTTTAAAATAATAATTTGCAAATATGGGAGTTTGCAGCATTGACAACAGCATTCTATAAATTAACTCATGCCCATGCAAATTTAAAATGCCCAACAGCATTTTCAGAAACCCCTTGCTGTGTGAAGGAAACCGGACTAGACAACATAGTTTTCTGTTATGTCATTCAAGAGTCCGGGATGAGTATGATTTAATTAGCACTGCATGTTTCAAAATAAAGACGCAGTGCTGTTGTGCATTCTACATGCTTTCCACATGAGTTTATAGAGCAGTTTGCAATCACCAAATTGCCCACATTTATGCCATGTGATTGTTTTGATCTACTGCTGATAGATAATAAATATTTTGTATAATTTATGGTATTTATATCATGAAGCAGTACCAGTGCGCGCATTTTGGCCAGGAAAGTTGTGATGGCATTTTCTTTACATTACTTCAATATAATGCCTATAATGTAGTTTTTTTTATATAACAAAACAAACAAAAAAAAAAAACGTTAATGCTTTGTTTGCATAACCGCTATTATTCTGCTGTTGGACATGCGCCACGTACAGGCAAAGAGTGAATTAGAATATTTTTGTCTTATTTTTTTTTTTTTTTTTTAAGCAGCGTGCATACAGCGTTGTAAATGTTAAATGTTATCGAAGATAAATTTTGCCAGGGAAGCTTTTTTATTTTATTATTTTTATCTGGGGTAGGGTGTCTACTGTAATGCTGTAGCCCAGGGTCCTTTAGATCTTGGTGCCCCTGGTTATAGCTGCCTCTATATAGTGCAAAATGTTGTGTTTAATTTTTTTTAATGGTTTTTGGGCTAAGCCAACAGCAATCAACTACACTGTAAAAAAAAAAAAAAAAATTGGTTTAAAAGTGAGTTAATACAATGAAGGAGATCAATTTAATCACCAGAAACTCAAAATATTATATTATCTGAACTACATAAATTATTAAATTAAGTTGATTTGACAAAAGAAAAAAATGTTGTGATTACTAATCATGAAAATATTTTTTTTACAGTGTAGACTATATTATTTTGAGTTATTTGAATAAACTAACATGCCACAATATAGATATTGTACAACTTAATAGCATACTACCCTTTCAGTTTGTTCTCAAAGACCATATGTTGAATATATGCATGTGTGAATGAGTGTCAGTGTGTTGCCATTTCTGTACTTTGCATATCTTAGCAACTTTGACTGGTGGCAACAGATGGCAGAGATCACCTGTGATTAGAGTATGAGAGTGTGTGACAGGCAGATGGGGAATGTGAGCAACTGATTGAGCTACACACAACACAGGAATGTCATCTATTGATGATAATCATAATTTTTATTAATTATTTTTTTAAGAAAATGCAGGGTTTGAGGATGTTAAGTTACTGAGGGCAACAACTCATCTGTAATTTGTGTTTGAATTTGTTAAATCTCTATTGTTGTTGTTATTGTCAAAGGGATCTAATTTTAGCATGGCACATTAGATTGAACAGGAGTAGATGTAGTGTGTGTTTGTTGCACTGGAAGAGATACAACTTATCTGCTGCAGATACGTGGGAACGAGAGGTGGGAGCATCCTACACAAATGAGCCCAGTTTAGGGAGGAGAGAGTGACTGAGGGTCACATTCGGGTCAACATCATGTCACTATTACCACCCACTTCTAGTTTAGATGGATGTGTTTGTCCATCCATGTGTGTGTATATATGTGGTAGGGTTGGAATGCTTAAGTTGTATATGTAGGTTCGCAAGAAAGAAATAAACACACACACCGGCGGCAGCTGTCTCACCCCATGAATTACCACCTACATACTGAAGGTCTGGAAGGTCAGAGGTGCTCACACACTCAAACTACCCAAAAATATCGGCCAAAGTATCTCACTTCTTATACACCAAACTCGAACCCCTAAACACAAGCTGTCTTCACCAAATGCCTCTGTTGCTTTCTATTTTGACCTGCTGCACTTGGCTAATAAGCACATCAAAATAAAGTTTCTGTGGCTGAATTCTTGAAGTGTGAGATAGTAAAGACTGTTTTTGCATTTTAAATTGTGTACTTTCAGAGTATGTACAAGGAAAAAAGTACTTATTGACTGATGAACTATGTTCTTAAGGTATGTAGTAAATTCATTGCTTCACTTTATTTGTTAAATCATGGTTATATACTAATTTATTCCATCATTTGAATTTAGTTCAATTGTAGCCAATTTAACTAAAATGAGGTCCTTAATTTGAGGTCAATATATCTTGTTTTTCCCCGTATGTCATGTGCAGGGCTTCGTAATGCATTATAGTAGGACAAATAAATTCCCAGACATTCTACATCCATCAAGTTGGCACTGTCCTTTGACCTGTATGTTCTTTAAGCTATGATGTATGATCGAAATCTGTGAAAATAATTCATTCGGTCGCTGTTAAATAAGTACACTTGAAAGAGACCCTCAGCTCACAGTTTTACACCATTTTTTTTTTTTTTCAAATCTGTCAGCTCTTCAGTTCATGTGGTCTTACGGGATAGGAATGTGTCTGCACTCTTCAAAATGATTGCTGTATTAAATAATGAATCTTTTAATAGATTTATTACTTAAAGGGATAGTTCACTTTTTTAATTAAAATTATTTTTTTAACTTTTTTAGAAATTAATTTTTGTTATGTTTTAGGTTACCTCGAGGGCATCCAAGATGTAGGTGTCTTTGTTTCCACAGTAGTTTCAATTTTTATAATTTTTAGGTCAAACCGTTCTCGTCTGTCACTGCCAGTCGTATAATGCATGTCTATGGACACCACCTCAAAGAGCATGCACAGAGAATTTCAAATTAAACAAATATTTAAATGACTCGAAACAAGCAGTTTGTGTGAGAAAACGAACAGTATTTATATCGTTTTACCTCTTGATACCACAGCCACTTCCAAGCGGTCCGAGGGCACAGGCGCTTCGGTCTGCGCAAGCGGCGGAAGTGATCACTCGCGCGGTTGCGAAAAAATTCAATGTTGTCTGTTTATATATATTGAAATCTCCTTCCATTGCGATTTCCTGTATATCTAAATAGGTTTAGATCTTCACAGTGAAGGGTAAAACTTCCAAAATCTCTGTTTAAACAATGAGTGACGTACACGCGCGAGAGATCACTTCCGTCGCTTGCACAGACCGAAGCGCCCGCGCCCTCAGATCACTTGGACGTGGCTGTGGTTACAAGAGGTAAAACGATATAAATACTGTTCGTTTTCTCACACAAACTGCTCTTTTCATGTCTTAGGCCATCAATGTTGTACATTTACGAGTCATTAAATAGTGTTTAATTTGGACTTCTCTGTGCATGCTCTTTGAGGTGGACCCCCATACCTGCATTATATGACTGACAGACAACAACGGTTTGACTGAAAAATATCAAAATTGACACTACTGCGGAAACAAAGAAACCTACATCTTGGATGCCCTCGAGGTACAGTAAGCTAAAACATACAAAAAAATCATTTTTAAAGTGCACTATCCCTTTTAAGGCTGCTCTGCTCTTTGTGAGTGTGTATAATACCGAGTTGGTGTCAGAGCAGTGGGTAAAAGGGTATTCTTTAAAGTGATCAAACGAGTGTCTCAGAGAGTGTCAGTGCTAAGCAGATCTGTGTCACTGTGAGGTGATAGAAGGTGAAACTTCTCACTCCTCCATTTAGAATGAAAGTGTCACATTGACTCTCAGCCTTAATAGAGCTGTCAATCACACCTGGCCCAAGCGGTCAATAACAAGACCACAGCATGAGCGGCTCACTCAGGGACCAGTTGAGTTTGCGTATATAAACACAAAGCCGAGTTAAGTTTTGACAATTATTTTATTTATTTATTTATTTTTTAGATCATGTAAAATATTAGAAAGCATCATTTGTTCCCCATCACACTCCCACCCCACCCCACAAACACATTTACTTTGCTAAATGGGTACATTCCAAAGACTTAATTTGGATTTTATATACTAGTTATATTCACACCCTAACCCTAACAGAAAACTTTCCTCATTTTTGCAATTAGTTAATCATTTATTTTATACAATTTTTACAAATGATGACATCCCCAAAAAGAGGATTTGTGAGGGTTGGTCAGATTTAGCTCTCCCAAAATATGGTATAGGCATTTAAACACACACGATTTTAAAGTCCCCGTGAAATCAAAATTGAACCTATTTACTTTGTTAGCGCATATTTCTAATCTTGTGGTGAACAATTAATCCGTGCAAGTGAATATACTGTATATTAAAAAAATGTTTTACCTTAGTAATCTTTAATCAAAATCTGAAAAGTTACTTCCGGTCTGGAACGGTTTCTTTTTCTGATGACGTAGGTTTCACAGTTTGGGTGGGGAAACGCTTAACCACTCCCCTCAAACCGTTTGTTTGCTATGAGCGAGAGATGGAGAGGAGGAGCGCTAGAGTAAAACCCTGCCCTCTGTTCAATATTCCGTTTCACTTGGAAATACGTCACAGCACTGGAGAAAAATCGTTTGCAACTTCCGGTTCACGGGGACTTTAACCTCTGTGGGTTTTAGTCACTAAGATATGTAAAACTACATTCTAGAACTTTTCAGTTTTTAAAGGCCATGTTGCAGGTTAACCACCACTGTTGATTAACGGGTACATAAATCACTCAAGATATGTATATCATTTTTAAAATGGCTCAAAAATGGTCTTAAAAGACCAGTTTTACACGTTTCTGGTATTAACGTTTTTTTTTTTTTGTTTTTTTTTACGCAATTCGCTGATGGCGTCATGTTGGGGAGAAGTGGAGGAAATGGCGCCTCAGCCTAGTATTAGAACTATGGCAACTGACTGGGATGAGGAAGAGTTGGCAAGAAGAGCCAACATGCATGATGGCCCGCAGCCGTATAATTTTGAACCTGCTAGACGTGAGAGGGCAAATGAAGAATTGCCAAGAACTGATGGCCGTCAAAGCCAATTAAATGCATGGCCCGAGGAGAATGAGTGGAGAGTTGGTGAAGTGTCCTGGTGAGTTGCTATCATTTAGCAATGCACCAATGAGCATTGGAGCTAGTCTATGAACTATGGCAAGCCGTTTTAACTTAGCCTCAAAAATAAAGCCAAAACGTCCAGATCGCCCCGCCTGTGACCGGTCCCAGTATAGGCCATAAACCCCGCCTCCCCATGTTATTCAACAGGACGTGAGACCAACTAAACAATTAAATTACACTTCACATATCGTTTATCCAAAGAAAGTTTCTATTGTAGTTTCTATCATGTTGATGTAATTTCAAGAATTTTTAAAATCAGTTTGTTTTAGTTATTTATGTGATGCTATAAAAACGGTGCTCTGACATTATGACTGACAGCTGTGATTGACAGGTTCTCTGTGCGAAGTAGTCACTGAAGTACCAACAGACTTTTTTCATAATGTTGACTATGTGGTTAGTAGTTGTATTTACCTTATTTTAACGAGGTACTGCAATCAGCAGACATCAATGGAGAAGAACGCCACAGAGGCCACTTAAGTGCGGGGCGTGTGCTTGCGTTTGATTCAGCAAGAATGAGGGCCTTGATTTCGCGGCTTTACTTCCTGCTCATGACTGCGCATTTCTGGTCCCGAAAACGCAAGTGCGCAGACTCGCGGCTTCAGTTCTCTCTGATGGAAAAAAGCGAAGAGGCGTCATCCATCTTTTTTTACAGTCTATGGTTTTTACACCCAGCACAAATACAGTAGATCACCATTGTCAATCTACAATCTACTATATATTTCTATGTAGCTGATAACGTTAGCTATATCTGCTAACGTTATGCTGTCTGCCTATCTCTCTCTACTTGTCTATCTATATATCTAGTCTGTCTATATATAGTCTATATATCTATCTATCTATCTCTCTACATCTACGTATTTATCTATTTATCTATAATCTGCGCTTTCTGAATACTCTCGTCTACTACTCGTCGCTCTCAACAAGGCGGGCTTTTGAAACTCTCTCCCCAAGTTGACTTAATGCAATGCATTGTGGGGGAAAAGAAAATTGTTGCAAACTGCTGTAAGATAGTAGCTACTTTTTCATATTATATTCCGTTTTGTGATACCCAACAATATAAAATACAATGGAAAACAGTTTAAATGTTTATTACCAACAAGCAAATTGCACAAATTTGTTGAAAAATTAACCCTGCAACACGGCCTTTAAGTTATTTTATTGATAAATCACAGAACAGTGTTGACAATGCATTTCTGTGCTACTGAATGTTTTTGTGTGCAAGCGATCTGCATGAGCTGTCTGCAGATGGTTTAATCAAACATATCTTTTTGAGCGGTATGGTCTAGGTATGCATTTATTCGTCATTTTAACTGTTGGAAACAGAGCATAAAAGTGGACTTCAATGATTTCTTATCCAGTTGCGCCATCTATAAGCCATGATCAACTAGTCAACGTCAAGCTTAGAGCGTCAATGCCAGAGCATTAAACTCGACTAGTCTGTGCAACCCCTAACACACACACACATAATTTTCCCTGAGAAGATCAAATATGCACATAGAGCCCAAAGGTAGCGTATTTTCATTGAGAGAATGATTCAAATAAATGTACATGTTTCAAGCGATCCAATAAAACCCAAATCTTTTACCATTTTCTTATCAGAATTATAGTTTAATCCTCCCTGAGCAAAACGTTCAAGCTTTGCAGAAGAAAAAAAATGACAATAAAAAGTTTCTGACACTACCTCAAGACAACAGCACACATACACCCACAGATAGACAGCTCCAAACTGCTACCCAGATCATAACGATGTGAGTGTTTGACATGAGCAGACATGCATGTGCAAATGCAAACCCCGGCCCACTTTAAAACCCTGATTCATTGAGCGTCAGCGAGATGGACGAGGTGAGAAACAAAAGGGTGTTTTAGTGACAGTCACACGCACACGCCGCATGAAAAAGGGAGTGGAGACTGAGAAGGCAATGGCAAACTGTGCACCAGACAGCCGAGGTGATGGATATAATGTATCAATCACATCTAACTGTGATGCAGGACATCAGTCAAACATGAGGAACTTTCATTGTGCGTATGTGTTTGTTGTACAAAGAGTGTGGCAGGGTCCTAGGGGGGTCTTTAAGGATGCAGGGAATGAGGCTAACAGGCATTTAAAAAGAGTTTGATATTGTGTCACAGTATTCATTGTCCAAACCCAGTTTTCCAGTGTTTCCGAGTCCTTTACAAACTATGTTGGCAATGGCTATCTTGTAGAAGTACATACATTCGAATCGTTTTATTGTGGAACACGACTAACGAAGAGTAAAAAGACTATTTCCGTTTGAAATGCTGCAACCAATGAACATATATGATCTTTGCACGCATTTGCCCTGACACTTCTATAATGCTTATATGAATATGTTTGCAAATGCAAGACAAACTTCTGTGGTCATTTGTTACCGTTATCTGGTTTATGTCTACTTTTCCCCAAGGGAACGCAAAAGTTTTCCCATGGATGTAAACATGTTTTTTGTGCACACTTCCCACACTTACTTCTCGCACTACTTCATTCCTAAAGATTTAGGAAAAGATGGGGTCTGTCTACGGTATCTCATCACCAATTCATACGAATTCGACGAATGATTAAAAAGTGTCTAATTCGTACGACCTTACTCGTACGAATTCGTACGATTTGTCTAAACCCCCGTGATGGGTAGGTTTAGGGGCGGGGTAAGGGGTAGGTCATTCGTACGAATTCATACGAATTGGTCAATTCGTAAAATATGTAAGATTTAGGAAAATTTTACTAAATCGTACGATTGAGGTCGTATGAATTGTTACAAATTAGCCACTTTTTAATCATTCATCGAATTCGTATGATTTGGTTGTGAGATCGGGTTGGGTCTGTACATTTGTGATAAATGGACAATGACTTTTAGAAACTGGCACTCAACAAAATCATTAAAAGAAATGTGTGAATCAGTTCAATTGATTCGTTTAAACAACTTTTCACACACAAACCAGGCACTTCACAAATTTACTCTATATAAAATCTAGCTGAAGAAATATGGTAGAGCAGATAATAACTAAACAAATGTGTTCACTAATGAAACTTCAACTACTTTTTTATTACTTTTCCAGGAGTGTAAAACACAATTTGAAAAGCCTTTCATGGACATGGAAAGTTTAGGTTATATCTAAAACACTCTACGAATGATTGTGTGGTCTGTCGTGAGGATGTTTGTACAGTTCTGTTAATAAATTATTCTGACCATATGCAAGTAATACGTGGAAGCACATGTGTCCGAGCTCACAAATACACAAAGGTGACGTCAGCTTTAGAGCCTCTTGTGTCTTTCCTTGCAGAACAGTCTCTCACGCTTGCTCTCTCTCTCTCTTATGATTATTCATTCTGTCATTCCAGCTTCCAGTCTCAAAACTCAGTAGCAGGAAATGGCCATTGTTTCTAGATCAGGTAAAGAGAGAATGGGACAGAGAGTGAGATGAGGAGAGGAGGTCTGGAGCCGTGATGGATGTGGCTCTTTTCCTGCAGGGACTTTCTCAGGCTCTTTTTCCTGTGTTGCCAAAAGTCTCACTGCCTCCCGTTTTCTTTTCTCAAGGATCTTTTCGTTGAGATTAAACGATTAAAGAAAAGGGAAAGGGAAAGGGAAAGAGAGAAGGGTTAAATATTTTTTTTTTTTTAATAAACAGATGAATCTATTCCTCATTCTCACCAAGAGAAACAAGAGAAGGAATAGAGATAGACCTGTACATTTCATCTGTGTCTGATCACCTTTAAGGTCAATCCAATACTGCAGAAATGACCTTTCACCTCTTTGCTTGGCCTGTCACAGCCTTCCATCCATATAGCCATTTATTTTGAAAGAGGGTCTTAGAGCTCAATGCTCTTTGAAAGAGAGCTCTCTAACTCTCTTCTTTCTACAATGACAGAGGCTTTGGGTCTACGTCTAATGGATTTATAATGGATTGGATCCACATTTAAACTTTTAACAATTATGTGCATCACTGTGAATCATTATGTGAAGTGTATCACTAGCTGCACCAAACAGAATTGCAGTCAGTTTGTTTGAAACATAACAACATTGGCTAAACCACTGACAGGGGTTGACGGGTTGACAGGACACTCTGTTTGGCCGAACAATAGAGGATGTGGGGATAATAATTGGGGATAGTAATTGGGGAAAAATGCGACATTTTTTATTAAAGTTTGTCGCCCTTGTACATGCAAAACCCATTGCCACAACTCTATGATTTTGTGGGAGGTTATTATGTGGATGCTAAAATGTTCTGAGTGGCTTTGCTGTGTTTCTACGTGGGTCTAAAAGGGCCCATCCACAAAAAGTCAAAACGCGAGACATAGGCGGTGAAATGGGGAAAAAAAGTCTCGAGACCTTTTTAAAAGTTTTTTTTTTTTTTTTTTTTTTTTTAAGTTGGAACGATTTTAACTTGAGCCCTGGGTTTTTAGAACGCACTGTCAATTACAAGACACTGTAATAGACGCAAGACGTGAGCGCAACAGTCATACACGTCCTTCTAGCACGTGTTTACATGAAAAAACAATGGAAAATAGCACATTTGGAATTGCTCTATATTTTTTTTTGTGGAAAACTACACTAGTTCAAATATAAGTTCATATAAAGTTCAAAAGAACAATATGTATATGAAGAGTTCAGATGCAAAAGCCTCTAAATGCCATTTGAAATTTTCTTCTTTAATGATGATTTTTATCAAACTTGTATATTTAAGTTCAGTAATTTCACTTAAATAACAATTAATAGGTAATTATCATTGCCATTTAAGTGAAATTACTGAACTTAAATATACAAGTTTGATAAAAATCATCATTAAAGAAGAAAATTTCTAATATCATTTAGAGGCTTTTGCATCTGAACTCTTCATATATATATATATATATATATATATATATATATATATATATATATATATTTGTACTGTACACAGTAAGCTGTTTATACACTCTAAAAAATGCTGGGTTGTTTTAACCCAATTTTGGGTCAAATATGGACAAACCCGAAATGTTGGGTTAAAAATGTAATGTAAAAATTTAACCCAACGGCTGGGTTAGTCCATATTTGACCCAAAGTTGGGTTAAAACAACCCAGCATTTTTTAGAGTGTACCTTTATATACAAGCAAAATAAAATACATTAAAAATGTAATTTGCTCAAATGAATCAGCACCTAATCAAAGAAAATCAAATTAGAATTGCCTCTCAAAAAAGATTTTTCAAATTAGAATTAAATCAGTAAATTGATATCTAGCCCTACCCGTAGCCACCATTCAATCTAAATTGTCAAATGGGACACAATAAGGTCAGATTCCACATTCAACAACTTCTGCAAGACCTCAAACATAAATCAGATCACACCATTTGGGACAGGTCCTAAAACAGGCAAACATAACAGCACACTGTGTATGGATGTGACAGATTTGAATTCTTAGGGTGAGAAGGTTTTTTTTCTTCTTTTTTTTTCAAATCACCACGTATGAGAAATAAAAAAAAAAAAGTTATGTACATTTTTATCCAATGTAGGTCAGGTATACAGTTTTAATGGTGCCTAAAGGAACGATACATCTAGAGTTAACAAACAACTGAAGCATGTCGGCCTGAAAAGCTTCTTGAATTTCCATGAAACCACACACACAGACTCACAGTAAGGTGACTCTTTGCAGAACCAACCCCAGGAGACTTTAAGAAGTCGGTGACCAAGATCAGTCCAGTGACCAACAACACTGGAGCTATAGCCGGTATATGACCCTCCCCCGCTCAACACACACACACACGCTGCATGACGGGTTAAAGAAATTCCTCCTGAGAGCCTTGTTCTCCCTCTCTCTCTCTGTCTCAGCTCTTTCTCTCCTTTCCTCTCCTCAATGGCCCTTTGTGTTGGGGCCCTTGGGACATCAACATGACAATGTGCCCCAGCGGTGGGATCCTGTGTTTGTTAAGTGCCCTCACCCTCAAGAGACAGAGGCTACAGCCAACTGAGAGGAGAGGTTAGCCAGAGAGGAGAGGCCATCTTTGATCAAACGAATAAAAAAGGGGGAAGAAAGAGCGCAGCGACTTTTCATTAACTCGAGTAGCATGAAGGCCATTCATGTTAGGAGAGCGGGAAAAAGCAGTGGTATTATACTGCTCAACTAATCATTTAAAGATGAGGTTAATATGTTTGAGAATTGTAAAATGGCTTGATTGAAAGAGAGTGGTCTGGCCTAAGGTAGCAGTGAAATCTGTCTTTTGTGTGACGTTATTCCACTGGAAGGAAATGCAGTGATTCTTAGAGTAGCAGCTGGGAAGTAAGTAATTTAGTTTGATGCTTATTGATCATGTCTGACACATATAATACTGATTGACTTCCTCTGGCAAACAACAGAGATCAGTTTGCTTGTGTTCATGAATTTAGAACAAAAGTTGGCTTCTTCCTCAAGTAAAACCAAATCCCTAACATCTATCACTATAACTATGTTGCATTTCAGGAAGTGAAAATACTCTCCTTCTATTTTTTTTTTCTGAACTACATGCCAAAACTTTCAATTCAACTCAACAACTTCCCAAAATCTGTAGTTGCATCTCAAATTCAGCCTAAACTGATAGCATTCTCACACTTTTCCTGGATTATTCATCTAAGCAACTTTGTGCCTTATTCTTTATGTCACACAATGATAACCATGAACACCGAACTCATGAAAACTTTGTCTCGTTCTCATTATTCTTCAACTACAACACACCTCACTGGTTTGTTCAATATAGCTGATACTATTGCCTTACTGATGGTATTTGGCAATATGTTACATGCACAAATGCTACAGTGCCCTCGACTAATATTGGCACCCTTGGTATATGAGCAAAGGAGGCTGTTAGGTATATAAAGAAGTATCTTATTCTCATTCATATTTACATTTTTTAACACACCAGGGAGGACAAGAAGCATGAAATTGTCTGGCTAATATGACTTCCTGTTCCATAGGAGTATAAATATGAGAAAACACAAAGGCCAAATTTCCTTAAAGGGGTCGTCGGATGCCCATTTTCCACAAGTTGGTATGATTTTTTAGGGTTTTGTAAAGTCTGTAACATACTTTGGTTAAAATTCCTCAATGGTTGTGTAAAACAACACCCTTTTTACCTCCTTAAAAAAAAGCTCTGTTCACAGCTCCCTCTCTCTATGTTCTCTCTCACGCCTATCTTGACTGGATCTTCAAACAGTCACCATGACTTTGTTCATGTGTGTTTTAAAATAGCCCTGGTTAAATATTTTTAGCTTGTAGTTTTTCAGAATAAGCAACTGCCTGTCACAGTGCTCCCCTGGAGTTCGAATGGGTTTGAACCTAATCTTAGAATGACCGTTCTGTCGGCAAATGGGCCTGACAAAATAAAGTTATGAATTGGTCTTCATGTAGAGCTAGGATAAGCGTATATCTCAAGGAAACCAACAAAAAAGTACAAGCAGAATGGAACAACAAAGATTTAGTCCAAAACAACTGGCCAAGAAAATGATTATTCTTTTTTGTAACGTATGGTAGACCTAACCAGGTTGTTACAACTAAGCTGTTGTTCTCATGTGTACAGATCATCAATCAAATCACCCATTAGAAAGCCCAAACAGAATCTGCTCCCAATGAACTCTACAAAAAGCTCTGCATTCTTGTCATTCACAAAGTTGCACACCTTGCACCAATTGCATGCTTGTCTTTTATTCTGGCAAATTATATTATGAATTCAGCTACCCATACAAGCGTCAAACTCTCAGCTCCATTTGACACATTTTATGTTTATAACCACTCAGCCTCCCCAAAAATCAGCGCAGTCTGTACAAACAATGCATAAAAGGCCTGTAGATTTCGTTCAGACCTGCCCATTAGAGAATAACTTTCTAACCAAACAAGAACGTTATAGGAACGTTCCATGTTGGTCATTTTTAGGTTACATTTTTAGAACGCAAGGAGAATGTTCCGGGAACGCTCCCTTAACCTTAAGGGAAAGTTCTAGGGACGTTCTGGGAACAAAAAACTAACTTAATTTGTTTGCTGGGAACCCAGAAGATAGCATTACCCAAGTTTCATCTGCAAAAACACAAACCAATGTTTATGAATTTATGAAGTTTAAATTCAATCACCAATAGTAAAAAGCATTGAGTAGTTCGTTTAAAAACACACAATTATTAACACAATGAGGGACTAAACCCAGAATAGTGAGTAGATAAGTGTTTTTAACCACATAATGTTTATTTTAGATTTCAGATATTTAAATACATATACCTGTTTGGCTTGATGATGTTTAATGTCCCCGACAACCTCTATAGTCCTATTGGCCACTTGTTGGCAACTACTTAAAAAAAAAAAAAAAAAAAAAAAAATCAGTAAAAGCTTAAATGACATGGGGTTTACTGATTTGTTTTTTTTTTTTTGTTTTATGCCATAGAATAAAATGTGAAGATACTTTGCCACAGACCATATTTCAGGCATTAAAACCAAAAATCCATTAAATAACTCTCTAGGTGTGATCAAATTTGTAGGCTAGCCTATATTGTATAAAAACTTAAGTCGTTTCACAAAGAAAATTACAAATATACGAAAAAGTGACCTTTAATTACCAAGACGATGCACTAAATCAACCGTCAAAATCAAGTGGAATGTTGGACACTCACTTCATGCACTCAACGGAGACATCATTCGAATGAAAAAAAAAAAAAAAAAAAAAAAAAAACTTTATACACTACACGGTTAAGAACATGGTGCACAGTGTAAATTGATTAGATTACACAGACTGTAAAAGGGGGAACGAATATTATCGCATATAATGTGCGTATAATAATTGCAGTATAAAATTGTGGAATACCATTTTTTTCTGTATTCGTACGTATATTCATTCACAACCTGTATGACCTTTGGATTTACTAAGATATGTAGACAACCTCAACTGTATTGTAGAATGTAATGTGTGCAGTGTTTAAAATTGCTACTTTGCAGTCGAGAGCGTTTAGTCTGATACCATGGAAGATACCTCAGAGTACCTTCCAATGCGCTTTTGGTGCTTCCGCAGAGGCCAGAGTCCTCATGTTCCTCCTCTTTCGGCCTCAGCGCGGAGATATCCGAAAAGACCCGAAGTAAGCTGATGCATTCTGGGAAAAGAAAGACTGGAGGCGGTCGCCATATTGTTTTTATTCCGCAGATTCACTGGAGTAGAAAGCAACGAACATCCTTATTAAATCAGCTTATAATAAACAATTATACAGGTAACCGTAATATAATATTAGAAGAGGTCGTTGTAGATCTCACTGCATTCATAAGACCATATTTAGTCGTGTCAGTCGGATTTATTCGTGCAGAACATGGGGCGCTCCCGGAGCCGCAGCTCGTCCCGGTCCAAACACTCTAAACACAGCCGCAGACGGAGCCGCTCCAAATCCAAATCCAATAAGAAAAGGAGCAGATCGAAGGAGTTGAAGAGAAGCAGACGGTCCCGCTCGAGATCTGGCAGCAGGAGGGACAGGGGTGGCTCACCACCCGACAGAACCGACATGTTCGGCCGGACACTGAGCAAGAGAAGCAACGACGAGAAACAGAGGAGAGAAGAGGACGAGAGAAGAGCAGAGATAGAAAGACAGAGGAAGATGTAAGACGACTATTAATGTTGTGTGTGTGTATATATATATATAGGGTAAATATATATATGGCATAGGCTATGTTTGTGTGTCTACTGTCTATGTGCCAGACGTGGCCTTACTCACTTAAGCATGCATGAAGTGCCACTTGGTTGGCCAACACTATCACTTCAGTTCAGGTGTTTCAAGTTGCAACTCTTTGTTGTTTAATATTTATAAGAACCTAATATACTTATCTAGTGTGCAAAAAAGTGACGTTTCATGTTACCTATCTGTATTCACTGGACTTTCATCACTCCATGGACTCTCATAGACAGCTGTCACACATCAGGTCATCTCATCACTGAAATCTGCTGCCTGTGTAAGCTGATATGCTTTTGTAACTATCACAGATTGTTGACATCTCTCTTTTGTGATTGGAGGCCACCAGTATAATGCTAAGAGGTTTGTGGAAGGGAAGGAAGGGGGAATGTAGTGAAAGAACGGGAAGAGAAGTGCTGCAGCCCCAGGCCTGATCTTCACCCGAAGTGCATTGTAACCACATTCAGGGTGTTTTAAAACTCAAAGAGAGGCCCTGGATCGAGTTTCATGACTGCAATCAAATCAAAAGGTGGCTGCTGTTGTTTAATTTTTATTTTGGCTTTGGGCAATGTAATGGTCACTTGGTTCACTATTGTGTCTGTGTTTTTGTGTTCCTTCTTAAGGCCAGGTGTGACAGCTTGCTCTTCTCTAATGGTTTAGTCATGCTTAAAGTGTAAATAAAGGTAAAACATGCTATTGTAATCATGGAGGCCTCCCTTTTGAGAGGCATACTTTCCTTTATGGGTTTATGATGTCAGCGTGCACATCATGCTTAATTTCAGAATTATGCAGATGACAAGTCAATAATATCATTTGCCTCTTCTGGGCTCAGCAATGCATTTTGTGAAATGCATTTCTTTGACATTTGGTTGTGAAATGTGGTTATCTTTTTAAACTTGTCTGCTAGCTAAAGGTTATTAAAGCGGCTAACATAAATTAAGTTTTTGTGAAATTGCAGTAATTATTTATAGTCATGGCAGCATCAGTAAGGTTTGATCGAAAATTAATTTGTTTTACTGTGTATAATTTTGCATGTTAAAAGTGATTGTTTTTATGACTGTCTTGGAGTTTATAATTCTATAATTGCTAATTTTCTTTAAAAAGAAATAATTTGTGAAAAAAATGTATGTGAGATATGTGTGTGAAACAAATATATATATATATATTTATTTAACAAAAAGCTAAATGCAATTGCATTTTGCAAAATTAAATGTTTTTTTCACATTAAAGGGACACTCCACCCATTTGCATTAAGCTTTCCATTGTTAGAAACCCAGTCATACTATTGAATGGTCGTGCAACACTCTCTCATTTTCCCCTGAGACGAGAGAAATCTGCTATTTACCCTTTTCACTTCATCCTACAATGACGCAAAAATCGTAATTTTACGTCATTGTAGGAGAAAGTGTGATTTCTGTAAAGACTACAAGCACTAGATCCCACCCTTTCAAATCTGCCCATAGGGGGTTGGACCTAATGCGCTAACAGACCTATCACAGATCAGTGCCAGTGCGTTTGATTTCACCTGCAGAAACTTTTTGAGAATAAGGACGGAGGTACTGAAGACGCAGACGGCTGCATTTTGGAGGATTGGGATTATACATAGTGTCTGCCATTTTTTTTTTTTTTTGGAAGCTAAGCTAGCAGGCTCTTGTTCTGTGGAGAAAGCAGAGTAGTAACTTTAGGGGTTACTGTCCTCTTTTTCCCGGACATGTCTGGCTGTCGATGTCCGGGATTCAGATTTTGCTTTCTGAAGTCGCCATGCATTGTTTATATGTACAGCTTGTTTAAATCTAACTGAAATTGGTGAATCTAAATGTAGTGTTTACATGAATGCTAAAAATGTGATCGGTTGATGTTGATCCCAGACATTTTGGGCGATCTCGAAACACATTTTCGAAGAGACTCATCACGGAGACTCAATAGCCTACACTGTTGTTTACCTACTGTGCTCTGTTAACGGTAGGCGTGGCCTCCTAGGGTAGCGAAGCAAGTGCATTCTGGTAGTTGTTGTCTTTCATCCACATTAGCCAAAAATACATTTTCTCCAAATTCATTTCACATTTCTTCTACATAAATTACCAATTTTAAATACACATCTTTCCAGAGTTGAAGTGATCCTTTAAAGGCCCTTGCACTCTGAGTCCGAAATTTTCGTATGCGTTTTTTTCGTAGTTATGTTTCGGTGGCTATGAATTGTCAAAACACCATTCAAACTGCTTGCTACAGATGCGAAAAAACAGAAAAGAGAACCTGATCCGATTTTTTTTTTTATTTTTTTTTTATGACGGACAAAGTTTCGGAGGCAGTGTGCAAGCATGATTGACATAATGTGAGGTTGTATTTATTTTTTAACCGGACCTTAACCCTTTTCTGCAAAAAATAATTACACACAAATATTACATTTAAAGTAAATATTAAGGAAAAAAATAATGTATTGAATATAAATATATAAATAATTTCTATTTTGCATTAAAGAAAAAAATAAATGGGGGGGCAGTCAAATGTTGTTAGGACAAGGGACTACGCGCCCGACTGCTAACAAATAAATTCTGACCTTTTCTTGTATGAGTTGCTCTTCACTCTAGATTTATCATTGTGTATAAATTAAAGGGATGCCATGATTGATCCTCTCTTTCTTGTTTCCTTCACAGCCGTCACCAGGAGATCGAGGAGCGCCTGATTGAGGAGGAGACGGCGAGACGTGTGGAGGAGCTTGTGGCGCGGCGTGTGGAGGAGGAGCTTGAGAAGCGACGTGACGAGATCGAGCATGAGGTCCTGCGGAGGGTGGAGGAGGCCAAACGCATCATGGAGGCACAGCTTTTGCAGGAGCTAGAGAAGCAGAGGCAGGCAGAACTGAACGCCCAGAAAACCAGAGAGGTAACGCTCGGTCGTTCGGAACACAGCGGAGAGCAGCCGCAAACCGCACACCCTCAGCCGTGGCACAACCTGACATTCGTTTTCCCCAGAGACAGAGCAGGAGATGCAGGGTAGCTGATGGAAGTATGCTCCATTGATTGGGTGGGGAATGATACACATTACAAGTAACATTTTCAAGTTGGAGAAGTTCAGTCGAGTTGCTAGTGAACGCTAATAGTTAAGGAGTCATTTACTCGGTTGATAGACAAGCTCTGTGCTTTTTCTGATTTTATTGAGTCTTGCACACCTCTAGTGCACTCTCAGGGGTTTCAAGTGAACGTTTTGCCACGGCTGTAAGGGACCAGTATCATGTTTCCCATGTTTTCTCTCCCCTTTTATTTTACTCTCTTTACTCCATATCTTATCTTATAATTTTACTGTCCCCAATGTATGAAACTGTACGTCTTCAATAAAACTATTTTCTTAAAAAGGTCATTCAGCATTCAAACCTGGCCTTTTTGTTTTTTTCCACCACTTTGATAGCTTTCCTTAATACACTTTACACCAAAGGGATGTTGCAAACACACAAGACCTTTTGCGGCCACTAGACCTCACTTAAACTAATTAAATTGCTAAATCTGTAGTTTGTAATTTCACCCATACTATAAAGGAGGGTTACTGTGCTCTAATTGTAAAGATGCAACGAGTTATGAACAAGAAACTAATTCCATTCCACAAGCACACACAAAATTCAGCGGCTCAGCACTAATAGGGTTAGATATGTGCCCTCCTTCTGTACGTTTTAGATTTGTCCCCATCATTTGTAGCCCTGGTACTGAACCATTAAATGAATCTGTATTGTCCTACATTTAGCGTTTGCACATGATTTAGTCTTCATTTGCACCATCAATCACAAAACGCTCAAAATCCACCCCTCTCTTTATTGCTCATTCATTTCTGTCGTCTGTGTTTTAAATGTATTAATTGCTTAATTTTTTTTATTTCTTTAATAACTTTATTTTTCATTTGACTCTTCCGTTTTGACGTCATTTAAAGTGCAGTGTTTTATATGTACTTCTGTGTCCTCACAATTTGCTTTTCCTTAGGAGTTCTGGCGTGCGGGTACACACACACAGACACACACACACTTCTACATCCACACTCCACTACAGCCATTGAGCTTAGACGCAAACACATCACTGTTTTTGTTTTCAAACAAACACATCTAACGAATGATCCCACCTTTGTGTTTTTGCAGTCTTTAACATCCTTTAACGTTAATAGCCTGACGTCCCCACACGGTAATGTTGTATGATTACCATAATTCATTTTCTTGGACTGTGCTATATACTGCATGTGGTGTTGCTGTGTAAGAGCACTAGCTCGTGCTAGTAGCTCAGAAATTTTTAAAGGGGAGGTGCTGCGCTGTCCAGGACGGGACACACGGGACCTGGCAGTAAATACTCACCCCTTTAATCAGCAGTTGTGTAGGTACAGTACACAGTCAAAGGAGAAAGGCGTAGGTATACGAGCATTGGTGAGCCACTACTATTCACTCTCTCCTTTATTTAAGTTAATCTTTCTTTGTCTCTCTCATTTTATTTTGAAACTTCTTGCTTATGGATGCTGATAAATAAAAAAAAAAATAGAGAGAGAACCAACTGATGTTTTTTTTTTTCATTCTGCAAACGAATGAGATTCTTCGTTAGTTGTCGATGTGTTATTTTTTACATACCTGTTCTGTATGGATCCTAATGAATGCGTAAATGGATGTTTGGATGTGTACGTATATTTAAACGTGGCGGGGATTAAAGGTGTGCCTGAATACATTCGTGGGTGGGTTTTTTTTTTTTTTTTTTTTGCTTATTGTTGCATACATAGAGGTTAGCTTCAGACATTTGATGCTGCAGTTCGGAATGTGAAATGTGGAGAGCGTGTGTAAGTACATGAAAGATTGTGCGAGTGGTGCTGGCTGGTACCTGTTTGTGCGAGTGTAGACATGTTTGAGTGTGCAACTGGGTTTATGGGGACCTATTTCAGTGGATTTGTCTGCCCGCCCTAATATGTCACCGTATCACCCCTTTAGGAGGAAGAGAAATCCAAACGAGCGGAGCTGGAGAGAATTTTGGAAGAAAACAACCGAAAGATTGCTGATGCTCAAGCTAAGCTGGTACTTATTTTTTTGCTTTATTTTGACAACAAAACATGAATTATTCTAGAAAATGAGAAACAAAAGCCAAACACAACAAAACAAAAATGAATGTAATCCTATCCTAAACATAAAAGAAAATATGTACATGAAACAAAAATATTTAAATGTAATATTTAATTAGTATAATTCTACTTGCCCTCTAAGAATTGGTTGTCGGCACAAAAAAGTATTTTCGTTATTTATGTAAGATAATTATTGAATTTTCTGTGTAAAATATTATTGAATTTTCTATGGATTTTTTAAATTTTTGTAAATTGTTGTTCCTTCAGTTTTATGAATAACGTTAAGATGCAATACCGCCACCTACTATGTTGAAGTGTCAAACAGTTTAAATATTTTCAATGTTATTTAATGTGATATTCATGATTTTAATTTTAATATCGAGATTACCGCCAATACCAGTGTGTGTGTATTTTATATATATATATATATATATATATATATATATATATATATATATATATATATATACCCACACACACGCACACACACTCTGAGTATATATTTCCTTAAATATCAGGAAATGTTGATATGCCGGCCTGAAAATCAAATATTTCTTGGAATAATAATATTCTCTTAAATATTCAATTGCTTTAAATAGATCTTTGTGAGCGCAGTTTCTATGAAATTGTTCAAAATCCTTAGCCAGTTATTGCTTTAATCTGGTATGGTTATGGAAATTTTTGGATCAAAATTGGTTCCACAAGTCATTGGATTCATATTGAAGATTATGTCTATTGATAATGAAAAGCACTCATAGTGGTACCTGCCCTCTCTGAAATGTTTCAAAATGGATGCCTGTCAGTGCCAACCATGCCCCTGTTTTTATGGTTGGATCAAATACAATGAACATTTTTTTTTTCATAATTGCTCATTAATTAAGGTACATTTTCATGTATTAGTGTATCAAATGAACTATAATGAGCCTATTTCTCCCTTGGCTGATTGAAAAAGTCATTTTTGCCCATGTGTTTGTTTCAGGCTGAGGATCAGCTACGTATAGTAGAAGAACAAAGAAAGATCCATGAGGAACGCATGAAGCTACAGCAGGAGAGGCAGAAACAACAGAAAGAGGAACAGAGGATGATATTGGGGAAGGGCAAGTCCCGACCTCGCCTCTCCTTCACTCTCAAAGCTACAGAGTGACTCTTGTCTTGTCTTCTCTTTTCTTCTGATGAGTGCTTCATGTTGAAGTGAATCGGAGTCTCAAAGAGAGGTCTGCTCTGTGCGCTCTGCCCACATAAATTGGTCTTCATAAACCCAGGAAAGAAAGAAAAAATCCCCCCAAAAATTGAATCCTCTCTTCATAACTGGACTTCCAGGCCCCACCACAGACTTACAGATCCTGCCATCTTTTGCTTCTTCTTTTTTTCAGTGTGTTGTATTGATATTTGACATTATTAGGCTGGAGTCACCTTTAGAAACATTGTTTTCCTTTTCAGTGGCAAACAAATAAGAATGAATAAGTGTAAATATTTGTGTATATGAGTGTGTGTGTTGTTGGATCGGTCGGTTGGTCATTATATGTCAGTGGTTTGGGAGCTTGAATGGTACAACCCCAGTTTACGACGGTACTTTTCAAAGCATCAGCATAGACAAAATTATTATTATTTTTTTTTTAAATGTAAATTGGCAGACTTTTCATTTTATGCTTATTAGTGAACGTATGTCTGGGTGTGTGAGAGCATTTTGTATTTTTTAGACTGCACACCGAACACCTCAAAGCATATATAGTTCCTAAAATGCTGCTTAATACATAATCCCATAATCACCTAATATGAGCCACGTTTATAGCATTGTAACCTAGATCATATTTGTCCTTTTTGATACACTTTACTCAAATCGCTCATTTTGAAATGTAGAACATATGTGTGACCAGAACTTTAGCTTTCACAATACAAACATTTCAGTGAAAAAAAAAAAAAAAGGTTACAGTGTTACAAAGTCTCGTAATATCTAGTGCTCTGTTGTTACCTTAAGGAAATCGGGAATCACAGGTAAGACTAGTTAGGGTGTGTATGCGAGCGAGTTTGTGTGTGTGTGTGTGTGTGTGTGTGTGTGTGTGTGTGAGAGTGTGTGCTAGAGGGTGTTCTTGTATTGTGGTAAATTACTCTTTTCCTTGTGAACTGGGACATTTAGTGTGTTGACCAATAAATCCCGTGAACACAACATTGCCTGAATCATGTCTTGTGCTCTCCGCAAACCACAAAGTAGTTTGGTTAGACCCTTAATTTTCTTTTCTGGGAATTTGTTGCACTCTTCTTTAATTTTTACCCATTATTTTAATTCTGTATATATTGTGCAACACACCAGACATTTTATTGAATGGACAATTGCAGTAAAATATAAACTGGGGGAAAAAAAACTTCTGCCATTTTGGATATTTAGTTACTATAAAATTCAAGGTTATGCAGATTGTCGAGATTCCATTTAAAAGTTAAATAATCCTATAAAACATTTGCAGCACCTCTTAACTTAAGATGACTTAATAACTTAATGTACGTGCCCTTATAACTTAATTAAGATGAAAAACTTAACATTCTTTCAGGTTGTGAATTGTTCAAGGACAAGTAAGTAAAATATTATTTATTTTAATTTAAATTTCAAAGTTAGTAATGAACAGTTTTAATTGTATGTTACAATGCTTTTGTGCAGTATGCCAATGATTACTGAAAATGTAGAGAAATATTGGCATGTATATCTTTATAACAAACACTTTGTAGTGTCTTGATCTTTTTTTAAGCCAGATACATCCCAACAATAATAATAATAAAAAGAAAATTAATTTCATGCTAGTTTTAGCACAATGCTATTTAATAACCCTTTTTTGTAGCAGAACGTGAAATCTCAAGGAGCTTTTCCAGGCTTTTATCCTGTAATGTTGTGAACTTTCCTTCGAGTTGAAGACAGAAGTGAGTACCAACGTCAATCTGCATTTCAGTTTATTTCTGATTCCTCTTATCATAGATTGACCTCGAGGTTAGTTCTGGTCGCTGCCGGTTCTCAGATGGCCTGTGTGAGACTAATGGAAATGTTGGCAAACTCTTCTGTCACAGATGTCTGATTTTTTGACGAGCCCGCATGATACAGTCTCGCATGTATTAGTCACTGTCAGCTTTAACAATGCAGCGCTGATGAACTACTGATGTAACGCCGAAACTGTGCTCGTATATCCTGCTCGGCCCTGTGCGCGCTAAACTCCACAATTCCCTTGTTGACATGAATAATGTGAACCGCAAAGCAAAAGTTATAACCGCTGTTATGATCTGCTCAGAAGCGATGCGTAAAGTTTGACCAAAAATGGAGCAATGCGCATACTTGACTGTTGATTGTGTGTATTACGAGGCCAGCAGGTGTGTTTTCTCGTCAGTGAAGCTGCTTTGTTTGATCACACACACCGAGGTCGGACCCACGGACCGTGAGATTATTCGCGTGCAACTGAATAAACATGGATCTGACCCTGTGATTTCAAAAAGCTGAGAAGTTGCTCAGGGTTTATCTTTAAGGTGTGAAGCGTTGTTTGTTTTTAATTTACGGAGTGTCATGACACTTTGGGGACGTTTAGGTTGAGATGTTTGAATTCATAGCCTAATGAATGAGTTTAAATATTTAAATGTAAGGAAAAACTGTTTCAAGTTATAAAACAAAACAAGTTAGTTACACAAATTGTATTTATTAGAAATGGTATATGTTTCCATCGAATTGTTATATTTATTATAGCTATGCACGTGAAATAAGATTAATATAGCCCACATTTAATTCTAAAATGTGTTCAAATTAACTAACGGTGTTTGTTCTGGTAGATAATTCAAGAAAAGAACATCTGCTTGAAAGTGCACGTTTACCCAACCTATTTACCAATACTTAACAGCTCTGCGTTGGTTATTTTTAAGATACATCTCAGGAAATCGTCGTTTCCGTGTTTTCCCGTCGGGAAACTGGAATTGTCTTAGCTCGTCTTATTGTTTGCTTTTGTTTGGTAGTGTGTGGGAGCGTTGAGCCTTCTCAGAAACAGACAATTGCACAAAGTAAATAATTTATTACCTTTGGAGGCTTGCGCTCTTTATAAGTGGTGCTTGAAACGCAGTTTTAAGATTGTCTATAATTTTGAACTTTCAAGTTAGTGCTCCTGCTCATATTGACAAAATATGTCTATGTAGCAAAATAAGTGGCTATCTGGCATGCACTGGATGCCTTGACAAATAGATGTCATAAACAGGCAATCTGCGTTGCTTTGATGTAGGCTAACACGTTAATTCAGCGCTTTATCGATACAGCAATCATTTAGTCGTTTAGCCAATTCAGCACATGTGTTACTAATTGTCGCTTCGATGTGGAATCTGCTCGCTTGAAGGTATCTTAAACTAGGGAAGAAATAAACACTGATAACAGTAAATGCTGATTCAATTACAGTCTTTGGTAAGTGTAAATGCTTTTCACACCGGCTTTCTTTACACTTGCGTCCTAATTAACTTTAGGCCTGCTTTCTAAATACATGGCTAGTTTATTAACCAGCTAACTGTCTGAATAATATAATATAATATAGGCCTAATATAATGATTAACGTAATATAATATATGGCAAGTTTATAATTCAGTTTGGAGGTTTATTACTTTATAACTAAAGTACTGTAATAGCCTACTTATCTTAAAATTACTTTTTAAACTTAGGCCTATAATATTTTATTATTTTTATTTAACTTATTTTCTTTAAATTGTTCCGTTTGCAAAAAAAAAAAAAAAAAAAAAAAAAAAACAAACAGTACAGCATTTGACAACTGCATCGGAAGTAAATCTAGCTAATTTGACTATTTAAGAGTAATGTAGGCTGTGCTATCAGGCTACCCTAAATTAAAATATAATGATTTGATATTTTGTCAGTTTAAAATACAAAAATATTGCGAAATTGTCGTAATGAACCTGTCATTGAATTGATACATAAACAAATGTAAGAAGACTAGTCAAATGTACTTACCTGAACGCTGAGTTAGTTGTTCATGACCGCTAGTGGGCGCTGTTGACCGCTGAATAATTTCCTCACGCATTCAGCAGGCAGCTTTCTCTCGACCTCAACCTAAATAAATGCCTTTACTTTAAAATGATTGGCCATGCGGGAGTGGGATTGCCGTGGAACACATAATAAAATCAAATATTTAATAGAAATATAATACCATTATGAAGTATAATAACGATAAATAATAGTGGTTAAACGTTATCCAAATACCAATTAGTAATCACGAATATAGTATATTATGAAGTTAGTTGCCTACTTGCCAGCTTTTTTTTTTTTTTTTTTTTTTTTTTGTAACAGTTGTGATTATACACATTCTATCACGAGTTCTCTTTAAAATGCAGACATGTCATTAATCCCTGAACTGAAATCTGGGTTGGCGACCTGAAGTCCGATATATTCTCTCATTGCTCGACCAGTCGCCGGGCGACCGCTTGATTGACAGGCTTCTCTCCTTGACCAATGGCAGAATAGGTGGGAGGAGTCAGCGAAAAACTCGCTCTGACAAATATTCCGTGTTGTAGACGCTAGCTGCTACTTGCAGTACAGAATCGCGCAGAGAACGGAGCAGTCCAGCAATTCACGCGCCCAGCATTTCAATCCGGACCTGCAGGGTTCGAGCCGCAGCTGTTCTCTGCTCCTGTGCGGGTTCCACGGCGACCCATGAGAACTTTCATTTGACTTCATCCTTTCATTTTATTTTATTTTTATTTTCAACCATTAGTCATTCTGCTTATTATTATTATTATTATTATTATTTGCTTCATCAAACAGGCTACAGTTATTCCATTCTTGCCTTAATCATTTTGGGAAGTCCGGTGTTTTTTTTTCTCCTCGTTTGCCTGAACGGAATACCTCGTATTTGGGATTGGTAGGGTACCTGCTTGGCTTGTTATCCACACTCCGGGGGGATTAACTTCCATGTCTCCAGGGACATCCAGCACTACGGCGGCGACGACACGGGTCGCCTTCCTGTGAGGAATGTACGTGCTCCCCACGGCCGGTTGATCGGAGAGTGCTCCACTCAGTCGTATTTTTCACCGAATGAGAAACTGTCCACTGTCCACGGTGCTGCTCTATCTCATCTGGGGCAGGACAAATAGAGGAGTAACGTTAGCACTTCCCAACGGGATGGTTCACTTCTAACTGGACTCAAATTCAGCATTTTTTTTTTTTTACTTTTCTCCTGGAGCGGGGATATTGAGTTTGGATTGTCTCAAGCAGCACTCCACAAGACGCTTTCTTTTTTTCGAATTAGAAATTCCCGCGGAAACGGAATTTGACCGTAACGGTCGTTTAACGGACCATGGGCGACTCTCTGTGGAGATATTACTTTGGAGTTTTATTCATCGCGTGCAAGGTGAACCTGTCCCGCGCGCTCATCCTGGACTCCATATACTGGAACACCACGAATACCAAGTAAGTGCGCGAGGCGGCAGAGCTCCGTCAGTCACATCTAAGTTAACCCTCTTCCACTGCCTTTTAGAGCAACACTCTGAAAGTGGGTGATGTCGGTAAAAGAAAAGAAATACACTTAATGAGGATACATGGCAGCGTACGGTGTTAATGCTTTCATCCATTAACGTTACTGTAAAATGAAAATTAATAGCAGGTGATGTGGATCATCGAGCAGAAGGGAGTGACGCGTTGTTTCCACTCACAGGGGTTTTGCACATTAATATGAGAAAAATGGTCTTGTTTCACAGTAATGAATAGTTCCTGGTGCTAACTTGTAAATTTGAGGGAGCAAGGAAGAAAAAAAGTATATATTTTTGAATGGCCCCACAGGACCTCAGGTCATCACTCTTTTTACCAACAGTGATGTGAGTTATTTCATGAATCATGACACGAAATAATTTCGACAAAAACAATTAAAGGAAATCGTAGGAGTAGTATTTCATGTTTATAAGGACAAATATGAAACGTCCATTGTACAAATGAACATTTTTAATTGTTGGTTACATTTCCAACTGAGACATATATATATTTTTTTGTACGGCGTAACGTCAGGCCTAAACCAACGTTAACGTTAACGTTACCTCGGAAAATATTGTGTCATTCTCCCCATCACAATCCTATGATAGAAAATCAGGCCTCCAAGCATTTTTTATTTATTTATTTATTTATTTATTTATTTAGCTAATGTTCTTTTTATCATTGTTTTAATGAAATGGAAATTAAATGATTATCTTAGTCCTGGGTTAGGCTAAGTAAGTTACTTAAAAATGCCTTATTTGTTCTGGTTTTTAGGCGTGATGAATAAGCCAAAGTAATTGTGTGTACAATTTTCTAAAAACCTCTGATTCATCTCTGAATTACCTATTTTTTCCCGAAATGTAAGAGTAGCCGCATTCAAAAGAGGCATGTTTTTCCCCTCATTGACTGTTAAGTCAGTCGTGGAAATGTCAAGACCATCACACGCATAGCACATCGGCGCTGAATCATGCATTGATTAAAACATCGAAACATCAAGTGACGCCGAAGGGGTCTCGAGCGCCGCGCGGGAGTCTCGAGCGCTTCTTGGAGAAACTCCACGCTCTTTCAATAATTCAACTTTCGCTCTCGGCCCATTTTTTAAATAGAAAAGGACTCCTCTCTTTTTACCCCTGCATGTAATGTTATATGGGACACGGGGCAGGGAGGATAAACCGCATAAACAGGTGCCCAGTGTTGATAATCACGGTCGTAATTACACGGTCGTTATTACACGGTCGTTATTAAACAGTAATAGAGCGGCTGTCTTTAGTCATCTGGCGGTGTCGCAAGTATCCTTAAGTAGCCTACGTTAATTAATAAGATTGTAATTGATCTAAAAGGCTTTGCTCTGCACAATGAGAGGATCTTCTTACAGATCTATCTATCTATCTATCTATCTATCTATCTATCTATCTATCTATCTATCTATCTATCTATCTATCTATCTATCTATCTATCTATCATAAAATAGCCAGTTCCAAATATTGTTTGGTTTAAATCATCTTGAGAGAGAAACACGTCGGTAAGGATGCATGATGAAGGAATAGGCGACTGTTTGTTGCTGTATTTGTAGGAAAATCTGCCGTGAGGGGATGAAGATGACGTGTTGTATTGAGATTCAATTTTGCTGAATGTGCTCATCATGATTGGCCCACTTTTACATTACTTTTATATACGATCTTCTTTTAGACTTTTTTATAAAATATTTTATATGGAACTTTAACAGTTAAATTACTAATGGATTACTGTGGATAAGTGATGTTTACAAATGTCGTAAACATTTCTATTGTGGATATATACATTTGGATAACTTACAGTGTTTTAATTCAAAGAAGAGTACAATATATATATATATATATATATATATATATATATATATATATATTTGGGATGAGAATGCGTTGTATATACACATTTATGACCGTCCATTTATGAACGGTCATGGCAATTCTGTGGTAAAAAGTGTACGAGTAGCTATTTTAGATTCCTGTTAGACAGAGCTAAGTAAGCTTGTTCGTTACATTTTACATTAGTGTTCAAACGTTTATGGGTGATGATTACATATCATAAGTACTAAGTAATCATTCTTAGTTGTATTATGGAATAGTTTGTAATTGCAATTACAACATTATTTCAATTAATTATATTTGTATATTAACTTGACACTGAATGTGAAGTGTCTGTTGTTATCTATTGTGACATCTTCATTGATGTAGGGTGACCATGAATTGACTACGGCAGGGGTTCTCAAACATTTAGGTGCCAGGGACCCCTTTCAGGGGAAAAAAATTTCCAAGGACCCCCATCATATTTATAACCGTTATTGAGCACAAAGTTAATGTGTGAGCGGCTAATGAAATATTTTTGCACAAAATTAATGGTCTCCACCCAGGGTACTATGCAGGAATTTCTAAATAGCCTACTGAGGTTCCAAAAGTCATCTTGCTAGGAATCACTTAGGATCTCTCACTTAGGAAATTTTGATGTTCTTGATCTACACATGTGCATTTTAAGGTGTTATAAGGCCCCACAATTGGATAACTATAGATTTAGAAGCATGTCAGTGGGCAGTGGCATACTTTTTTTTTTTTGTCAAGATGTCACGAAACATAATCACATATTCCAAACAGGAATGGCCTTAAAAGAGAATGTTTCAATAATTAGGCCTATTCTGCACACATAAAGCCCATAAGCCTATAAATACAATGATAATGGCATTATGTTTAATAGGTGCGTGCGTTGTTAATTTGAGCTTCTGTAATTAGCTAAAAAAAAACATACAAGCCTATATGTTAAATATATAAATCCATAATATTAATCTCATGGGCACAGTATGTTTCTCTTGACCTGCTTTTTCCTTTGTTAAAGTTGAGCTTGATTAATACTTTGCAAACTGATTGTTTCAGTCGTTTTTTAAAACTTTTATCTAAAACAGCTGTTTAGTTTATGTTAATTTAGGCCTACATCTTATCTCGCACTTTATGACCGTTGACTGAAACGTCGTGCGGGGATTCGCGTCGTGCGGGGAACTTTGAGTTCATTCAAACATTTTGACATTGAGCTGTCGTTGTTAGTCTGCTGAAGCACTTCAGACGAGAAGGTCCGTTATCATCGCGATGTGCATCCTTGCAACCTCAATTGTGGGTACGGCCCTGTCACTATGCACTTTTATTTTGATAATAATCAGACTTCTAATGTCAAATCTACAGTAGCAGTGCTAGAACTGACTATTGTGCGCGCACGCGAGACGCCGGCGCGCGATTACGTGGGAATTTTTTTCTCAGCAGTGGAAACAGAGTGAAACAAGGAAACAAGAGTGCATCATCCGAAACGGTAAAGTGTCCATTTTTTATTTGTGTATAGGCTACATTATAAATGACTACAAAATGTCATGCCTTTTAAAAATACAGAAAACAACCGGATGCGGGTTCATGCCGTCTCTCTGTCTCCTTTCTGGCGCACGTCCCGCAAAATCAACAGCAGCGAATAGTCTACTTGACGCACAGATATAGATTATCTATCTATAGAAAACTTTAAGTGTCTACTTTGTATTGTTTTGTGTTGTTAAATGCATTATATAAGTTACTTAGGGATAAATAGCATGTTTTCAGATGATAAAGAAAACATGACTCATAGCACGGAAAAAACGTTAGGTTGTTATAAATTATTTCGCGGACCCCCTGGCATTAGCTCACGGACCACCAGGGGTCCGCGGACCCCACTTTGAGAACCACTGGACTACGGCATGTCTCTCTATTGTATTTCACTGTAAACATGCAGGCCTCATTCTGCCGTTCCATGGAATTGCTCACTGCCCACATTCCTGACGTTCTGTTGGGATAGTTCAATGTATAGTTCTTCATAGCGCATGACTAAACTAAAGGGGGATGACACTAATAGCTTTGTTAGCGTTGGCGGCTGTGTTTTTACCACCAGACAAGATAAACAGCAAAACGGTTGGGCATGGCTGGAATCTTGTTACACTTTATTTCTTTCTTTCTTGCTATCTTTTGGCAATAAAGTATTTCATGATATGAATTCATTTTTAATAATAGATGAACTAAGAACCTGACTCCCGTCTGCTATCGACTCCGACTTCATTTTAGAAACACAATTGCTCAATAAACACTAAGTAAAACTTACTGTCTGATGATTAGTGAAATCCCATTGGTAGTTTGTGAGTACCGAACAATGCTATGGGACATGCCTTCATCTAAAGTATTAATGATGTATAATGGAAGAAGTGTGCTTAAAATCTGCTGTTTACCCATCCACTACTTTACCTTGGATTTATCAGGCATGTAAAGGACCCCCCCCCCCCCCCCACACACACACACACACACCACCCCCCTCCTCCTTGTTCCTTCTGGTAATCCATTTTGTCGGAGGTGAAGAAACAAAAGCAGTCTGCTCTACACGTTTTCAGTCAAAGGAGGTTCCCCCTTCTCT